>NC_092757.1:85647209-85834709 GCF_047496795.1 Chiloscyllium punctatum | reverse complement strand
GTCTGGGCCAGTCTTTTGACAGTTACTGTGTGAAGCTTCTACTGTAAATACCTCCTGTTACAGGATGAGTTGAATTTGTATAACTTATCTACATTATAACAGAAACCAACTGTTTCTAAATACATGATGAACCTTACCCGAAGTTCTGTGTTCCACATTTGTCTTTGGGAAGGTTTTGGACGAAGTGTTTTGAGGTAGAAAGTCCATTGATCGCGCAAAAGACTAACCTTCCTGACTACATTTGTAACAAAAACTGAGAACCTAGCGTTTTTTTCAGATGGAGCAGGCCAAATGTTTTACATAAAGGTGCAAAACAGTCAGGGCAGGCAGGGACAAGGTAGGACTAATAAATTAAACTGCATTTATTTCAAAGCAAAGGGCCTAACAGGGAAGGCAGATGAACTCAGGGCATGGTTAGGAACATGGGACTGGGATATCATAGCAATTACAGAAACATGGCTCAGGGATGGGCAGGACTGGCAGCTTAATGTTCCAGGATACAAATGCTACAGGAAGGATAGAAAGGGAGGCAAGAGAGGAGGGGGAGTGGCATTTTTGATAAGGGATAGCATTACAGCTGTGCTGAGGGAGGATATTCCCGGAAATACATCCAGGGAAGTTATTTGGGTGGAACTGAGAAATAAGAAAGGGATGATCACCTTATTGGGATTGTATTATAAACCCCCCAGTAGTCAGAGGGAAATTGAGAAACAAATTGAAATCTCAGCTATCTGTAAGAATAATAGGGTGGTTATGGTAGGGGATTTTAACTTTCCAAACATCGACTGGGACTGCCATAGTGTTAAGGGTTTAAATGGAAAGGAATTTGTTAAGTGTGTACAAGACAATTTTCTAATTCTGTATGTGGATGTACCGACTAGAGAAGGTGCAAAACTTGACCTACTCTTGGGAAATAAGGCAGGGCAGGTGACTGAGGGGTCAGTGGGGGAGCACTTTGGGGCCAGCGACCATAATTCTATTAGATTTAAAATAGTGATGGAAAAGGATAGACCAGATCTAAAAGTTGAAGTTCTAAATTGGAGAAAGGCCAATTTTGACAGTATGAGGCAAGAAATGTAATCAGGGGGCAGATGTTCACAGGTAAAGGGACGGCTGGAAAATGGGAAGCCTTCAGAAATGAGATAACGAGAATCCAGAGAAAGTATATTCCTGTCAGGGTGAAAGGGAAGGCTGGTAGGTGTAGGGATTGCTGGATGACTAAAGAAATTAAGGATTTGGTTAAGAAAAAGAAGGAAGCATATATAAGGTACAGACAGGATAGATCGAGTGAATCCTTAGAGTATAAAGGAAGTAGGAGTATACTTAAGAGAGAAATCAGGAGGGTAAAAAGAGGATATGAGTTAGCTTTGGCAAATAGAATCCAAAGAGTTTTTACGAATACATTAAGGACAAAAGAGTAACTTGGGAGAGAATAGGGCCCCTCAAAGATCAGCAAGGCAGCCTTTGTGTGGAGCTGCAGAAAATGGAGGTACTAAATGAGTATTTTGCATCAGTACTTACTGTGGAAAAGGATATGGAAAATATAGAATGTAGGGAAATAGATGATGACATCTTGCCAAATGTTCATATTACAGAGGAGGAAGTGCTGGATATCTTGAAACGCATAAAAGTGGATAACTCCCCAGGATCTGATCAGGTGTACCCTAGAACTCTGTGGGAAGCTAGAGAAGTGATTGCTGGGCCTCTTGCTGAGATAGTCATAGGTGAGGTGCCGGAAGACTGGAGGTTGGCTAACGCGGTGCCACTGTTTAAGAAGAGTGGTAAGGAAAAGCCAGGGAACTATAGACCAGTGAGCCTGACATCGGTGGTGGGAAAGTTGTAGGAGGGAATCCTGAGGGACAGGATGTACATGTATTTGGGAAGGTAAGGAAGGATTAGGCATAGTCAACATGGTTTTGTACATGGGAAATCATGTCTCACAAACTTGATTGAGTTTTTGAGGAAGTAACAAAGAAGATTGATGAGGGTAGAGTGGTTGATGTGATCGATATGGCCTTCAGTAGGGCGTTCAACAAGGTTCCCTATGGGAGACTGGTTAGCAAGGTTAGATCTCATGGAATACAGGGAGAACTAGCCATTTGGAATCAGAACTGGCTCAAAGATAAAGGACAGAGGGTGGTGGTGGAGGGTTGTTTTTCAGACTGGAGGCCTGTGACCAGTGGAGTGCCACAAGGATCGGGGCTGAGTCCTCTACTTTTTGTCATTTACATAAATGATTTGGATGTGAGCATAAGAGGTACAGTTAGTAAGTTTGCAGATGACACCAAAATTGGAGGTGTGGTGGACAGCGAAGAGGGTTACCGCAGATTACAACAGGATGTTGACCAGATGGGCCGATGGGCTGAGAAATGGCAGATGGAATTTAATTCAGATAAATGCGAGGTGCTGCATTTTGGGAAAGGAAATATTAGCAGGACTTATACACTTCATGGTCCTGGGGAGTGTTGCTGAACAGAGACCTTGGTGTGCAGGTTCATAGCTCCATGAAAGTGGAGTCGCAGGGTTTGGAGGGATATGGGCCGGGTGCTGGCAGGTGGGACTAGATTGGTTTGGGATATCTGGTCGGCATGGACAGGTTGGACTGAAGGGTCTGATTCTGTGCTGTGCATCGCTATGACTCTATGACTCTAATTGAGGTCAACTTTTGAATTCTTTTTAAAAGAGTGCACTGTGGTATGCTGCACTTCGCCAGAGAGAAAGGTGGGCAGTGCAGGAGTACCTTCAGGTGATTGTCCTTTCTCAGTGATGGACCATTTGAGGGACTGATGGGAGGTGATTGTCCAAGGAAAAGCAGTGGCAGCCAATGTCCTGCCTGGGTTATGGGTGGGTCTGATGCACAAGATGACAGGAGAAAGACCAGCAGGGCTACGGTGAGATAGGACACAAGGGCATGAGAATGGACAGGCATTTGTGCGTCAAAAACTGTGGGGCTGGAAAAGCACAGCAGGTCAGGCAAGCATCCGAGGAGCAGGAGAGTCGAAATTCCCGGCATAAGCCCTTCATCAGGAATACGGGGAAATGGGGGCTGAGAGATAAATGAGAGGGGGTTCGGGTAGGAGTGAGGTAGCTTGGAAGGTGATAGGTAGATGAAGATGTTGGGGGGGGGGGAGGCGATGGTGATTGGTCAGAGCGGAGGGTAGAGCGGATAGGTGGGAAGGAAGATGGACAGGTAGGACAGTTCAAGAGGGTGGTGCCGAGGTGGAGGGTTGGATCTGGGATAAGGTGGGGGGAGGGGAGATGAGGAAAAGGATGGTGTGTTGTCTCCCTGGTGCCAGGGTCAGGGATGTCTCTGAATGACTGTGGGTATTTCTGAAGGGAAGGGCAAACCGATGAGAGATTGTAGACATGTATTAGTACCAACGACATGAGTAGAAAAAGGCTTGAGGTCTTTAAGGATTTCAAGGAGCTAGGATGGAGTTTAATGAAGAGAACCCCAAACATCGAATCTCTGGACTCCTTCTGTTGTCATGTATGAGTGAGTAGGTGATTGGGAGGTTCGTCCAGAAGAATGCAAGGTAGGAAGGATGTTGCGGGCGGAAGGGCTTGTGATTTCTGGGATGTTGGGACCATTTTTTGAGTGGGGGGATGGGGGTATTGAGACCTGGACAGGGTGGACAGGTTTTACCTGATTCAGAATGGGGCCACCATCCTTGGGGCGATGTTTGTCAGTGTGTTTGGCAAGGGTTTGCACTAACTTGGCAGGTGGGTGAATTCAGAGAGAGGGTTTCGCAGGGGAAGATGAATGGCCAAACTTGGAAGAGACGGCAACTGAGTCAAGAAGGCACAGATATTGTGGGCTTTGCCAAGATTAGGTTGAATTTATGTTCACACTAACAGTTTGACGAACAAGGCAGATGAGTTGAAGGAACAAATTAAAACATGGGGGTTTGATGTCGTCGCTTTCACTGAGACATGGTTGAGAGAGGGACGGGATTAGCAGATTAACATTACAGGGTTCAGGATGTTCAGGCATTGTAGACCTCCGCAACTCCCCAGCTCATTACTTTGGAGTTTGCTCGGTCTTTGTGTCAGGTGTACACCCTGGATAACCTGTCTGGTGTAGACCCTGGATAACCTGTCTGGTGTAGACCCTGGATAACCTGTCTGGTGTAGACCCTGGATAACCTGTCTGGGGTAGACCCTGGATAACCTGTCTGGGGTAGACCCTGGATAACCTGTCTGGGGTAGACCCTGGATAACCTGTCTGGGGTAGACCCTGGGTAACCTGTCTGGGGTAGACCCTGGGTAACCTGTCTGGGGTAGACCGTAGGTAACCTGTCTGGGGTAGACCCTGGATAACCTGTCTGGGATAGACCCTGGATAACCTGTCTGGGGTAGACCCTGGATAACCTGTCTGGGGTAGACCCTGGATAACCTGCCTGGGGTAGACCCTGGATAACCTGCCTGGGGTAGACCCTGGGTAACCTGTCTGGGGTAGACCCTGGGTAACCTGCCTGGGGTAGACCGTAGGTAACCTGTCTGGGGTAGACCCTGGATAACCTGTCTGGGGTAGACCCTGGATAACCTGTCTGGGGTAGACCCTGGATAACCTGCCTGGGGTAGACCCTGGATAACCTGCCTGGTGTAGACCCTGGATAACCTGCCTGGGGTAGACCCTGGATAACCTGCCTGGGGTAGACCCTGGATAACCTGCCTGGGGTAGACCCTGGATAACCTGCCTGGGGTAGACCCTGGATAACCTGTCTGGGGTAGACCCTGGATAACCTGCCTGGGGTAGATCCTGGACAACCTGTCTGGGGTAGACCCTATGTAACCTGTCTGGGGTAGACCCTGGGTAACCTGTCTGGGGTAGACCCTATGTAACCTGTCTGGGGTAGACCCTGGGTAACCTGTCTGGGGTAGACCCTGGGTAACCTGTCTGGGGTAGACCCTGGGTAACCTGTCTGGGGTAGACCCTGGATAACCTGTCTGGGGTAGACCCTGGGTAACCTGTCTGGGGTAGACCCTGGGTAACCTGTCTGGGGTAGACCCTGGGTAACCTGTCTGGGGTAGATCCTGGATACCCTGTCTGGGGTAGACCCTAGGTAACCTGTCTGGGGTAGACCCTATGTAACCTGTCTGGGGTAGACCCTGGGTAACCTGTCTGGGGTAGACCCTGGGTAACCTGTCTGGGGTAGATCCTGGATACCCTGTCTGGGGTAGACCCTAGGTAACCTGTCTGGGGTAGACCCTATGTAACCTGTCTGGGGTAGACCCTAGGTAACCTGTCTGGGGTAGACCCTGGGTAACCTGTCTGGGGTAGACCCTGGGTAACCTGTCTGGGGTAGACCCTGGGTAACCTGTCTGGGGTAGACCCTATGTAACCTGTCTGGGGTAGACCCTATGTAACCTGTCTGGGGTAGACCCTGGGTAACCTGTCTGGGGTAGACCCTGGGTAACCTGTCTGGGGTAGACCCTGGATAACCTGTCTGGGGTAGACCCTGGGTAACCTGTCTGGGGTAGACCCTGGGTAACCTGTCTGGGGTAGATCCTGGATACCCTGTCTGGGGTAGACCCTAGGTAACCTGTCTGAGGTAGACCCTGGATAACCTGTCTGGGGTAGACCCTGGATAACCTGTCTGGTGTAGACCCTGGATAACCTGCCTGGGGTAGACCCTAGGTAACCTGTCTGGGGTAGACCCTGGATAACCTGCCTGGGGTAGACCCTGGATAACCTGCCTGGGGTAGACCCTGGATAACCTGCCTGGGGTAGACCCAGGATAACCTGCCTGGGGTAGACCCTGGATAACCTGCCTGGGGTAGACCCTGGATAACTGTCTGGTAGCATGAATTTGGGACCATTTGTTGCTGGTTGTGGCTGCTTTCGCTCAGTGAGTAGTGAGGGTCTGGAATGTACTGCCTGGAAATCTAGTGGAGGCAGGTTCAATGGAGACATTCGAGAGAACACTGGCTGGTTATCTGCACAGAAATGGTGTGCAAGGGTTGGGCAGAAAAGCAGGAGAATGGCGTTAGATAATGATGTTCACGGCCTCCTCCTGTGCTGTAACAGTTCTGTCACTTCATGCTTATTGGTCTGCCCCGTATGGAGTTGGCACTGCTGTCAGTGTAGGGAGGTCAGTGAGAAAGACAGCCCTAACTACTGGGCCAGCTTAGGGAGGAGTCGGTCTGGCAGTGTGTTCACCGTGCAGAAGGGAAGGAGATATCTATCCTTGGGGAGTTCTCTTTGTGCAGTTGGGAACGCCATGGGAGATGGTGCCTTATAAAATCTTTCAGAAGCAGAGGGGTGCTGCCTGTCTACTTGTGCTAGCTGTGTTATGGTGAGGGCAGTGTACTCTCAACGTCAGATCAGCTTTGTGAGTTGTCGATCTTTATTTTGACCAGGAGTGTGGAAGGGTGGGAAGCTGGTGGGCCAGTCACCTCAACGTCAAAAATAGGAGCAGGAGTAGGCCATTTGGCCCTTTGAGCCTGCATTCCCATTCAATATGATCATGGCTAATCATACAACCTCAGTATCCCATTCCCACTTGCTCCCCATACGCCTTGATCCTTTAGCCACAAGCTCCCTCTTGAATATATTGAAAGGAACTGGCCCCAACAGCTTCCTGTGGGAGAAGGTTCCCAACTCTCGGAGTGAAGACATTCCTCCTCACCTCAGTCCTGAATGGCTTAGCCCTTATTCTTAGACTGTGACCCCTTGTTCTGGATTTCCCCACCATTGGGAACATTCTTCCAGCATCTAGCCTGTCCAATCCCATCAGGATTTTATACATTTCTATGAGATTCCCCCCTCATTCGTCTAAATTCCAGTCGATCCTTATCTGTCAGCCCTGCCATTCGGGAATCAGTCTGGTGAACCTTCGCTGGACCCCCTCAATTGCAAGGATGTCCTTCCTCAGACTAGGAGACCAACACTGCATGCAGTACTCAAGATATGGCCTCACCAAGGCCCTGTATAACTGCAGCAAGACATCCTCACTCTGATACCCCGATCCTCTCACTATGAAGGCCAGCATGCCATTAGCTTTACTCCCTGCCTGCTGCACCCTCCCCATGCCAGCCTTAGTGACTGTTCCACCATGGTACCCAGGTCTCGTTGCACCTCATCTATTCCTAAACTGCCCCATTCAGATCAGAATCTGCCTTCCTGTTTTTTTTTGTGACCAAAGTGGATAACCTCACATTGATCCACATTATATTGCATTTGCCAAGTATGTGCCCACTCAGCCAGTCTGTCCAAGTCACCCTGCAGTGTATTACCATCCTCCTCACAGCACAGACTGACACCCAGCTTTGCATCATCTGCAAATCTGGAGAATTCCTTCATTCATTGTATAATGTGAACTTGTTCAACTTAATGTTCCATAATCCACTGAAAACACAAGTTGTGTAAAGTCCAGCCCTGAGACCCCAATGGAAAGGTTTTGACCTGGGTATCTGTGCCCACCCATGGCAATATGCATTTAGGGCAAGGACAGGACTGGGTTTCACTGTGATGCCTACTACAGCCCATCAGCACCTGTTGCCAAGTCAGTCAGTCCATTGTGGAGAGATGGGGAGGGCATTCATAATGAACACAACAACTCAGAGCAGTCCATTCAGCCCCTTGTGCTTGCTCCCCCCATTCAGTCAGATCATGGTTGATGGACTGCAGGGGCTTCACATTCCCTGTGTCAGGCAAGTCCAGACCAGGTTAAAATGAAAGCTGAGCTGTTCGGCCATGACATCAGGAAGGAAGTTTTCACATGGAAGTTTGGGAATATCTGAAGCTTTCCTTTTTCACAAAACATTGCAAGTACAGGAACAGGCCATTCAATCCCTCAAGCCTGCTTCCCCATTCGGTAAGGTCATTGGTTGATTTGATCTTGGCATCAATTCCATTTTACTGCCTGTTCCCCATACTTTTCAGGAAATGGTGGTTTAGTTGGGTAATGGAAGCATTGTGATGTGTACGGTAAAGGTAAATTCACCATAGTCCCAAAGGATTGCTCTCTCATTGGAGAACACGACCACTGGAGGTGATTTAACCTGAGGGTCACCATACCTCAGGCTAGGGGACAGGTTGGGAAAGAGAGTCCTACAGCCATACTAGCCTGAAAACACCCAATCCTATCTGATCTCAAAAGCTAAGCAGATTCAGGCCTGGTTAGTACTTGGATGGGAGACTGCCAGGCAATGCGAGGGACTGAAGGGTTTTGTGGATGGTTCAGTGGGTAACACGCCTACCTCACAGCGTCAGGGACCTACGTTCAGTGTCACCTTCGGGTGGCAGTCTGTGTGGGGTTTGCACATTCTCCCCGTGTCTCTGTGGGTTTCCTCCAGTATCCTCCCACAGTCCAAAGATGTGCAGATTGAGGGGATTGGCCATGGGGAAATGCAGCATTACAGGGTGGGATGGTCTTCAGAGGGTCAGTGTAGACTCGCTGGACCAAATAGCCTGCTTCCACACTGTACAGATTCTGTGATACATGGTAACATTAGCTGGTGCAAGATTTGAACCAACGCTGTTGGTATCACTCTGCACCACAAACCAACCATCCGGTCAACTGAGCTAACTGGCCCCCACAGTGAAACATAGGAGAGGTGGTTAAGGGGAGTTGCATATGATTTTAAGTTGATCGGACCTCAGGGCTGAATGGCCTCCTGCAGTGTGTATTCGCAGGCCCGGCTCTTTGTAAAATGATAACGCACTTTCTTTGTTATTATTTTGGTTCCATTTCCTATTCTGTGCCGGATCCCTTTACAATGTCTTTTCCCTTGTGTCCCCACCCCAAGCTCTTGTACATTTACTGAGTGCTGCACACTGTAAATACCTGTGGTCTTGGTGCAGAAGGCTACGTCCATAAATGGACACAAGCTGCGTCTCTCCTTTTGGCTTCACGGAGTGTGCAGTTTGCTTAACATTGCACCGTTGAAATGAGGCTTTTGGATCGCCAGTGTATTTTCTGGCTAGTTCACCCTTTGATGCAGGAGTTGTGCTTATTAACTCTTTGAAAGACAGACAGCTCTCCAGTGCTACACTAAACGAATTTTTCTGAAGTGTTAAATATTCGGTTCTTTCTTTGTGTTAGGACATAGAACAGTACGGCACAGTACAGGCCCTTCGGCCCTCGATGTTGTGCTGGCCTTTTATCCTACTCTAAAATCAAGTTAACCTACAAATCCTTCATTGTACTATCTTCCAAGTGTCTATCCAAGAGTTGCTTGTATGTCCCTAATGTCTCTTGACTGTACTACCACTGCTGGCAGTGCATTCCATGCACCCACCACTCTCTGTGTAAAGAACCTACCTCTGCAATCTCCCTTAAACCTTCCTCCAATCACCTTAAAATTATGTCCCCTTGTGATAACCATTTCTGCCCTGGGAAAAAGTCTCTGGCTATTCACTCTGTCTGTGCCTCTCAACATCTTGTACACCTCTATCAAGTCACCTCTCATTCTTCTTCCCTCCAATGAGAAAAACCCGGGCTCCCTCAACCTTTCTTCATAAGACATGCCCTCCAGTCCAGGCAGCATCCTGGTAAATCTCCTTTGCACTCTCTGTAAAGCTTCCACATCCTTCCAATAGTGAAGCAACCAGAACTGTACACAATATTCCAAGTGTGATCTCACCAGGGTTCTATAGAACTGTAATATAACCTTGTGGCTCTTAAACTCAATCCCCCTGCTAATGGAAGCCAACACACCATATGCCTTCTTAACAACCCTATCAACTTGGGTGGCAACTTTGAGAGATCTATGGACATGGACCCCACAATCCCTCTGTTCCTCCACAGTGCCAAGAATCCTGCCTTTAAACCTGCATTCTGCGTTTTCCAGGCTGAACTCCATCTGCCACTTCTCATCCCAGCTCTGCATCCTGTCAATTTCCCACTGAAACCTACAACAGCCCTCCACACTATCCACCACTCCACAAACCTTCGTGTCATCAGCAAACTTACTAATCCACCCTTCCACTTCCTCGTCCAATGCATTTATTAAAATCACAAAGACCAGAGGTCCCAGAACTGATTCTTGCAGAACACTACTGGTCACTGAGCTCCAGGCTGAATACTTTCCATCTATCACCACCCTCTGTATTTTGTGGGCCAGCCAGTTGTATATCCAGACAGATTTCCCTGTATCCCATGCCTCCTTACTTTCTGAGTGAGCCTATCATGGGGAACTTTATCTAACACCTTGCTAAAATCCATATACACCACATCCACTGCTCTACCTTCATCAGTGTGTTTTGTCACATCTTCAAAGAATTCAAGAAGGTTTGTGAGGCAGACCTGTCCCTCACAGAGCCATACTGAGTATCTCTAATCAAACTATGGTTTTCCAAATAATCATAAATCCTGCTTCTCAGAATCCTCTCCAATACTTTGCCCAACACTGACATAAGACTGACTAGTCTGTAATTTCCAGGATTATCCCTATTCCTTCTCTTGAACAAGGGAATAACATTTGCCATCCTTCAATCATCTGGGACTACTCCAGTGGACCATCGCCAAAGGTGCAGCAATCTCTTCCTTTGCTTCCTGTAGTAACCTAGGGTATATCCTGTCTGGCCCAGGGGATTGATCTACCCTTACATTTTTCAAAATCTTCAGCGCATCCTCCTCCTATCATCACCCTGTTCAAACATATTAGTCTGTTTCAATCTGTCCTCAGAAATGTCACTGTTCCTCTCACTAGTGAATACTGAAGCAAAGTATTCATTAAGGACTTCCCCCTACTTCCTCCGGCTCCAGGCGTAAGTTCCCTCCACTATCCCTGATTCAGCCCTACTCTTGCTCTGGCCATCCTCTTGTTCCTCGCCTTGGGTTTGTCTTAATCCTACCCACGAAAGCTTTTTCATGCCCCCTCCGAGCTCTCCTAAATCCATTCTTCAGTTCCTTCCTGGCTACCTTTTGTAACCTTCTAAAACCTTGTCTGATCCTTTCCTCCTCAACCTTAAGTGAGCTTCCTTCTTCCTCTTGACTTAGACCTTCCACATCTCTTGTCACCCAAGATTCATTCAATCTACCATCCCCTCCTTGCCTCAGTGGGACAAACCTGTCCAGCGCTGTCCGCAGGTGCTTCATAAACAACCACCACATTTCTGTCGTGCATTTCCCTGAGAATATCTGTTCCCAGTTTAGGTGTCCCAATTCAAGCATAATAGCATTGTGATTTCCCCCTACCCCAATTAAATACTTTCACATACTGTTTGCTCCTATCCCTCTCCATGAGTATAGTAAAGGTCGGGGAGTTGTGAAATGCTCTCCCACCGAGAGATCTGACATCTGGCATGGTTCATTGCCAAGCACCAAATCCAATGTGGCCTTCCCTCTAGTTGGCCTATCTACATATCGCATCAGGAATTCTTCCTGGACACACCTGACAAAAACTGCTCCATCTAAACTATTTGAACTAATTAGGTTTCAATCAATATTAAGGAAGTTAAAGTCACCAATGACAACAACCCTGTTATTTCTGCACCTTTACAAAATCTGCCTCCTAATCTGTTCCTCCGTGACTCTGTTGCTATTGGGGGAGGGGTCTATAGAAAACTCCCAATAAAGTGTCTGCTTCTTTCCTGTTTCTGACATCCACCCATACTGTAGACAAACCTTCCTCGATGACCTCCCTTTCTGCAGCTGGGATACTATCCACTCTCCCACCTTTTTTACCTCCCCCCTCCCTTCCTTTTGAAACATCTAAACCCTGGAACATCCAAGAACCATTCCTGTCCCTGTGATATCCAAGTCTCTTGTAATGGTTCCAAGGACTGATCCATGGTCTCAGTTTGTCACCCTTATTCCGGCTACTTCTTGCATTAAAACGGACACACTTCAACCCATCACATTCACTGCACCTTTTCCCTATCAAGGGCCTGTCCCTCTTCACAGACTCTGCACACTGTATCTGGCTGTTCACTACCTACTCCATCACCTGATCCATAGCTCAGGTTCCCACCCACCTGCCAATCTAGTTTAACCCCTCCAAGGAGCTAGAGCAAACCTCCAGTTCAGTTGCAAATCATCCTTCTTACACAGGTCCCACTATCCCCAAAAGGTATCCCAATGATCCATGCATCTGAAGCCCTCCCTCCTACATCAGCCCTGCAGCCACATGTTCAGCTACACTTGCTGTTTACTCCTAGCCTCACTAGCCCATGGCACTGGTAGCAATCTTGAGATTACTACTCCACTCGTCCTGCCTTCGAGCTTCCAACCTAGCTTCCTCTATTCTCTTTTCAGGTCCTCCTCCCTTCCCCAACTATGTCATTGGTACCGATGTGTGCCATGACTTCTGGCTGCTCTCCCTTCCTTCTCCTGAAGAATTCTGCAGCCCCGATCCAAGACATCCCTGACCCTGGCACCCGGGAGGCACCATACCATCCGGGAGTCTTGCTCATGGTCACAGAATCTCCTGCCTGTTCTTCTCACAATTGAATCTTCTATCACTATCGCTCTCCTGTTCTCTCCCCTTCCCTTCTGAGCCCCAGAGCCAGGTTCAGTGCCTGAAATCTGGCTGCTGTGGCTTTCCCTGGTGGTCATCCCCCCCAACAGTACCCAAAGCAGTATACTTATAACTGAGGGGAACAGCCGCAGGGAGCCCCTGTACTGTCTGCCTATTCCCTGTCCCCCTCCTGACAGTCACCCAATTATCTTTATCCTGTAATTCAGGTGTGGTATAACTATACCTATAACTCCTCTCTATCACCCCCTCAGCCTCCCGAATGATCCGAAGTTCATCCAGCTCCAGCTCCAGGTCCCTAACACAGTCTGTGAGGAGCTGGTGTTGGGTGCACTTAGACTCATAGTGTACAGCATGGAAACAGACCCTTCGGTCCAACCTGTCCATGCCGACCAGATATCCCAACCCAATCTAGTCCCACCTGCCAGAACCCGGCCCATATCCCTCCAAACCCTTCCTATTCATACACCCAACCAAATGCCTTATAAATGTTGCAATTGTACCAGCCTCCATACACGTACCACCTTCTGCGTGAAAAAGTTACCCCTTAGGTCTCTTTTATATCTTTCCCCTCTCACCCTAAACCAATGCCCTCTAGTTCTGGACTCCCCGACCCCAGGGAAAAGACTTCATCTATTTATCCTATCCAAGCTCCTCATGATTTTATAAACCTCAATAAGGTCATCCCTCAGTCTCTGACGCTCCAGGGAAAACAGACCCAGCCTGTTTAGCCTCTCCCTATAGCTGAAATCCTCCAACCCTGGCAACATCCTTGTCAATCTTCTCTGAACCCTTTCAAGTTCCGCAACATCCATCCAATAGGAGAGAGACCAGAATTGTGGGTGGCACGGTGGCACAGTGGTTAGCACTGCTGCCTCACAGCGCCAGAGACCTGGGTTCAATTCCCGCCTCAGGCGACTCTCTGTGTGGAGTTTGCACATTCTCCCCGTGTCTGTGTGGGTTTCCTCCGGGTGCTCCGGTTTCCTCCCACACTCCAAAGATGTGCAGGTCAGGTGAATTGGCCATGCTAAATTGCCCGTAGTGTTAGGTAAGGGGTAGATGTAGGGGTATGGGTGGATTGCTCTTCAGAGGGTCGGTGTGGACTTGTTGGGCCGAAGGGCCTGTTTCCACACTGTAAGTAATCTAATTGCACGGTGTATTCCAAAAGTGGTCTAACCAATGTCCTGTACAGCCGCAACACAACCTCCCAACTCCTGTACTCAATACTCTGACCAATAAAGGAAAGCATACCAAATGCCTTCTTCACTATCCTATCTACCTGCGACTCCACTTTCAAGGAGCTATGAACCTGCACTCCAAGGTCTCTTTGTTCAGCAACACTCCCTCGGACCTTACCATTAAGTGTATAAGTCCTGCAATGAAGTCAGAAGGTACACTAATAGTGGCCCTTACCTCCCACATCTTGCAAGAAGAGAATGCAACTGCCCGAGCATCCATTCCCTCTCCTCTAAACTGCCAATAGACATTGAATAAATTTTTAAAAAGCTTCACCTTACTAACCCTCCACACATGGTTGTGTTTTGGTTACAGGCGAAGGAGGAGGACGGGTGGGAGACACTACATGTCTCGGGTTTAGCTACAGTCCCCGTGTCCACGCCCGCTCCTGTTGAGGCTTCCCTCTGCCTACCGACGAGGTAAGTATTTAAGAGGAAAGCCGACCTTCCCAGCAGCCCCCACTCCTCGCTCTCACCGCTCCTGCTCCCGTTCCTGCTGCAGCAAAGAAATGAAACAATACGTAGTTCTGCAACGTTGCAAGGTGGCTTTCTTGACTGTGATTGGTCCTAACCAATAGCTGCTTGCTTATACTCATCAACAACTTCGCAACTTAGGCAAAGCCTTTAATGTCCTGAGATGGCTCATGGGACAAACCCCCGATAGCAGTTTGGGAAAATAATGCCGAGTTATAGATGAAGGAGGGAGGTTACAGCTGGATCCATCAAAAACTGGGACACCCTGATTTCAGGTCTCTGGGGATATATGGTGTTCACCTCCTCCAGGATTTCAGATCCCTGGGGATACATAGTGACCACCTCCTCTAGGATTTCAGATCCCTGGGGATACATAGTGATCACCTCCTCCAGGATTTCAGATCCCTGGAATAAATAGTGATCACCTCCTCCAGGATTTCAGATCCCTAGGGATACATAGTGATCACCTCCTCCCGGATTTCAGATCCCTGGGGATACATAGTGATCACCTCCTCCTGGATTTCAGATCCCTGGGGATACATGGTGATCACCTCCTCCTGGATTTCAGATCCCTGGGGATACATAGTGATCACCTCCTCCAGGATTTCTGGCCCATGGGTCTTGGTAATGAGTGGTTGAGCTGAGGGTCTGTTACAAGTGGGCCATATTGTTCAAGCACACACTGCAGCAGAAATTGACACGTGTTGGAAGGCTTTTCCCTGATTTATTTTATTCCTGTTCCCACTCAAACCAGAAAACACCCATGAGCCTGTCAGGTAGCGCTAGCAGAGACAGCAATGAGTCAGCATTGTGTGAGAGAACCGCTTCCAGTCACAACTTGGACTTTGAAGCTGGTATTTTCATAGAGTCGTAGAGATGTACACAACGGAGACAGACATTTCAGTCCAACTTGTCCATGTCAACCAGATGTGCCAAATTAACCTTGTCCCGTTTGTCAGCACTTGACCCATATCCCTCTTAAACCCTTCATATTCATATAACCGCCTACGTGTCTTTCAAATGTTGTAATTGTACCAGCCTCTAACACTTCCTCTGGCAGCTTGTTCCATACACACTCCACCCTCTGTGTGAAAAGGTTACTCCTCAGGTCCCTTTTAAAGCTTTGCCCTGTTTTTTGTTGGATGAGATGTTGAACCAAGGTCTTTCTGTTGTCATCCCATGACCCTCTTCCCGGGAGGAGTGGATCAGAAATCTAGTGATGTCTTGATCACAGTCACTGACTGTTTCTGCTGTGTTGCCTATGGGAGGCTTGCTCTGCACAATATGGTCATGACATATTAGAGCAGGCACTGCACTCGATTGGACACCAAGTGCTCTGGGACCTCCTGGTGTTACATGAAAGGCACAATGTAAACATGAAATTCAGAAGCTCATTACTCTTTGGAGCTACCTACATCAGAGAACAATGGAGGCAGCGTCATCAATATGTTAGGGAGGTAAAAACAATGACTGCAGATGCTGGAAACCAGATTCTGGATTAATGGTGCTGGAAGAGCACAGCAGTTCAGGCAGCATCCAAGGAGCTTCGAAATCGACGTTTCGGGCAAAAGCCCTTCATCAGGAATAAAGGCAGTGAGCCTGAAGCGTGGAGAGATAAGCTAGAGGAGGGTGGGGGTGGGGAGAAAGTAGCATAGAGTACAATGGGTGAGTGGGGGAGGGGATGAAGGTGATAGGTCAGGGAGGAGAGGGTGGAGTGGATGAGTGGAAAAGGAGATAGGCAGGTTCGACAAGTCCGGACAAGTCATGGGGACAGTTACTAAGCTGGAAGTTTGGAACCAGGGTGAGGTGGGGGAAGGGGAAATGAGGAAACTGTTGAAGTCCACATTGATGCCCTGGGGTTGAAGTGTTCTGAGACGGAAGATGAGGCGTTCTTCCTCCAGGCGTCTGTTGGTGAGGGAGCGGCGGTGAAGGAGGCCCAGGACCTCCATGTCCTCGGCAGAGTGGGAGGGGGAGTTGAAATGTTGGGCCACGGGCTGGTGTGGTTGATTAGTGCAGGTGTCCTGGAGATGTTCCCTAAAGCGCTCTGCTAGGAGACGCCCAGTCTCCCCAATGTAGAGGAGACCGCATCGGGAGCAATGGATACAATAAATGATATTAGAGGATGTGCAAGTAAAACTTTGATGGATGTGGAAGGCTCCTTTAGGGCCTTGGATAGAGGTGAGGGAGGAGGTGTGGGCACAGGTTTTACAGTTCCTGCGGTGGCAGGGGAAAGTGCCAGGATGGGAGGGTGGGTTGTAGGGAGGCGTGGACCTGACCAGGTAGTCACGGAGGGAACGGTCTTTGCGGAAGGCGGAAAGGGGTGGGGAGGGAAATATATCCCTGGTGGTGGGGTCTTTTTGGAGGTGGCGGAAATGTCGGCGGATGATTTAGTTTATGCGAAGGTTGGTAGGATGGAAGGTGAGCACCAGGGGCGTTCTGTCTTTGTTACGGTTGGAGGGGGTGGGGTCTGAGGGCGGAGATGCGGCATGTAGACGAGATGCGTTGGAGGGCATCTTTAACCACGTGGGAAGGGAAATTGCGGCCTCTAAAGAAGGAGGCCATCTGGTGTGTTCTGTGGTGGAATTGGTCCTCCTGGGAGCAGATCCGGCGGAGGCGGAGGAATTGGGAATACGGGATGGCATTTTTGCAAGAGGTAGGGTGGGAAGAGGTGTAATCCAGGTAGCTGTGGGAGTCGGTGGGTTTGTAAAAAATGTCAGTGTCAAGTCGGTCGTCATTAATGGAGATGGAGAGGTCCAGGAAGGGGAGGGAGGTGTCAGAGATGGTCCAGGAAAATTTAAGGTCAGGGTGGAATGTGTTGGTGAAGTTGATGAATTGCTCAACCTCCTCGCGGGAGCACGAGGTGGCGCCAATGCAGTCATCAGTGTAGCAGAGGAAGAGATGGGGAGTGGTGCCGGTGTAATTACGGAAGATCAACTGTTCTACATAGCCAACAAAGAGACAGGCATAGCTGGGGCCCATACGTGTGCCCATGGCCACCCCTTTGGTCTGGAGGAAGTGGGAGGATTCGAAGGAGAAATTGTTAAGGGTGAGGACCAGTTCAGCCAAACGAATGAGAGTGTCAGTGGAAGGGTACTGTTGTCAGCTGTAAAAGACCGAGTGTTGGTTGGAAAGGAAGTCCAGAGTTGTGAGGTCTGACAGGAGGGGAGAGTTAAGGCCACATTGTGCACAGCTTCGATCTTACTGACTGACGGAGCAGACTCCACAGGTTGAATGGCCACTTCCTGCTCCCATTCCCGAGGTTCTTTTGTTAAGTTCTTTGCTGTCAGCCCACCTGAGAATCTCCCTCAACAGCTCAGGGCTAGGAGCAGTTCTGAGAGTTGTGGTATTTGGCTCAGTTCCATAATTGGCAACACAGTCACCAAAGCAAAACAGTACTGTCTTCTATTTCCATAAAACCAGAACACTCTGATGAGAATGTTTCAAGGCCTTGGGTCATATTCAAATGCCTAACAGCTGATATTACCTCAACTCCTGTAACAGGAACTATTCGGCACATACTCTCTGCCCTGAATGTTGTTTGCAATGACATAGATTTGCGTGCAGTTAACTGCTAACGCCTCAGAACCTGAATATTGCTGGAAACGGACATATTTTTGACAAAACATTTAAACTTGGCACTTATCAGGACATTTCACAAGAATACCAATGTAAAGGAGAATAAAATGGTGATATACTTAGCTAAATAATCAGTCATGAGGCTTGGGTATTGCTGGCTGGGCCCAGCATTCATTGCCCGTCCCTCATTGCCCTTTGAGAAGGTGTGATGAGCTGCCCTGTTGAACCGCTGCAGTCCACCTGACCTTAGGGAAGGAATTCCAGGATTTTGGCCCAGCAACACTGTGGGAATGACAATATAATTCCAAGTCAGGATGGTGAGTGGCTTGGAGGGGAACTTGCAGATGGTGGTGTTCCCATGTATCTGCTGCCCTTGTCCTTCTAGATGGAAATGGCTGTGGGTTTGGAAGGTGCAGTCCAAGGATCTTTGGTGAATTTCTGCAATGCATCTTGTAGATAGTACACACTGCTGCTACTAAGCGTCGGTGGTGGAGGGAGTGGATGCTTGTGGATGTGGTGCCAGTCAAGTGGGCTGCTTTGTCCTGGATGGTGTCAAGCTTTCATTAACAGGGGGATTGAGTTTAAGAGTCATGAGATCTTGTCGCACCTCTAAAAAACTTTGGTTAGACCGCACTTGGAATACTGCGTCCAGTTCTGGTCGCCCTATTATAGGTAAGATGTGGATGCTTTGGAGAGGGTTCAGACGAGGTTTACCAGGATGCTGCCTGGACTGGAGGGCTTATCTTATGAAGAGAGGTTGACTGAGCTCGGACTTTTTTCATTGGAGAAAAGGAGGAGAAGAGGGGACCTAACTGAGGTATACAAGATAATGAGAGGCATAGATAGTCTCTGGCTATCGACTCTATTTCCCAGGGCAGAAATGACTAACACGAGGGGTCATAGTTTTAAGCTGGTTGGAGGAAAGTATAGAGGGGATGTCAGAGGCGGGTTCTTTACACAGAGAGTTGTGAGAGCATGGAATGCGTTGCCAGCAGCAGTTGTGGAGGCAGGGTCATTGGGGACATTTAAGAGACTCCTGGACATGCATATGGTCACAGAAATTTTAGGGTGCATACATGAGGATCAGTGGTCGGCACAACATTGTGGGCTGAAGGGCCTGTTCTGTGCTGTACTGTTCTATGTTCTATGTTCTAAGCTTCTTGAGTGTTGTTGGGGCTGCACCCATCCAGGCAAGTGGGGAGGGATTCCATCACACTCCTGACTTTAGGGCTTGTCAATGGTGGACAGGCTTTGGGGAGTCAGGAGTGAGCTACTTGCCGCAGTGTTCCTAACCTCTGACCTGTTCTTGTAGCCACTGTGTTGATATGTTGAGTGTCGGGTCAACAGAAACCCCCAGGATCTTGATAATTGGTGATTCAGTGACGGTAATACCATTTGAATCTCAAGGGGTGATGGTTTGATTGTTTCTTATTGGAGATAGTCACTGCCTGACATTTGTGTTGTGTGAATGTTACTTGCCACTTGTCAGTCCATGCCTGGATATTGTCCAGATCTTGTTGCATTTGAACATGGACTACTTAGTATCTGAGGAGTTGCAAATGCTAATGAACATCCTGCAGTCATTAGTGAACATCCCCATGTCTTCCCTAATGATGAAGGCAAGGTCATTGATCACTGTTGATTCCTAATGAAGGGCTCTTGCCCACCACGTCAATTCTCCTGCTCCTCAGATGCTGCCTGACCTGCTGTGCTTTCCCAGAACCACACTCTCGCCTCTGATCACTTGCATCTGCAGACCTTACTTTCTCCTGGAAAGTCATTAATGACCGTCGTTAAGGATGGAGATGCTCTTCTTCCAGCAGTGAGTTGTATAATTGTCTACCACCATTCATGACTGGATGTGACAGGACTGCAGAGCTTAGATCTGACTCGTTGATTGTAGGATCACAAGTGTGTGCAATGTATTACACGGATGACCAGTTTAAAATTGCTGGTCAGGTTCTGTGGAAAACAGTTGTGCATGTACTGGAAGCTACATATATTAATGCCAGTTAGCTCAGTGGGCTGGATGGCTGGTTTGCACTGCAGATTAATGCCAATAGTGTGGGTTCGATTCCCGCACAGGCCGAGGTTACCATGAAGGACTCGCCTTCTCAACCTCTCCCCTTGCCTGAGGTGTGGTGACCCTCAGGTTAAACCCCCACCGGTTGTCTCTCTCCAATGAAAGAACAGCTCTGCTCTCACCTGAGACTAAGGTGACTGTGTCTAATTACTTACTTATACTAGTACCAAGGGTATTGTTTGTTGCAGACTGAAACAACATGTACATACACTTCACCTGTATGAAGTGTACAGGTTGTCTCTCTGCTTCATTGTTCAGGGAAGTGGCTTGGCTTTTTAGCTTCATCTTGCCTGGTTAATCATGTGGACAAAGCTTGGTGGTTAACTATCAGTCACCATTTAACTGGTACATTGTCCTTGGCAACACCAGGACAATTCAGTGCTGACCAATCAGTCAACTCTTTTCATACAGAATAAGCATGCAGTTTCCCATTTATATTGGTGTTTCTCATAAGTTGCTGAAAATGTGTTGCTGGAAAAGCGCAGCAGGTCAGGCAGCATCCAAGGAGCAGTAGAATCGACGTTTCGGGCATGAGCCCTTCTTCAGGATTCCTGAAGAAGGGCTCATGCCCGAAACGTCGATTCTCCTGCTCCTTGGATGCTGCTTGACCTGCTGCGCTTTTCCAGCAACACATTTTCAGCTCTGATCTCCAGCATCTGCAGTCCTCACTTTCTCCTTTGTTTCTCATAAGTTGTCCAAATAAATGCATGGCGAAAAGTTTTGACAAAATCTGACTTCTGTTGTTAGTAATGCTGAAACGAATTTCTCCCGTGACAAGTCTTCTGTGTCTACAGCTGTCTGCATCTGCAGTGTGAACATTTAACAGTGAAGGAAAGGATGTGAAAGTGAATGAGATCCATTGGGACTCCCTCCAGGTTTAAAGAGAATCCCCTTCTGGGTAAGGATTGAGGATGTTCCTGATGATTAGGAGTCCAGCATCAGGAGTCACGGTGTAAGGATATGGAGAGGGCCGTTTAGGATTGAGAGCAAGAGAAACGTCTTCACCCAAAGAGAGCTGAGCCTTTGGATAGCTCTATCGCAAAATGGTTGGGACCGAAACATTGACTGTTTTCAAGAAGGAGATAGAAATAATTCTTAGAGTTAAAGAAATCAATGGGAGAAGGTGGAAACGGGACAGAGTTGGATGCTCAGCCATGATTATCTTGAATGGCAAAGCAGACTCAAAGGGCTGAATGGCCTCCTCCTGCTGCTATTTTCGATATGTTTCTGTGATTTTCAATCCGACCCAACGTTACGGGACAAAGCCGTTTTCTCCAAACACCTTTGATTGCTGCTGCCTGCAGAATGTGCAATGGTACCACCTTGATAAAGATCAGAGAAGTTATTTCTGTGGTCTGGTCAATGTTTACCCCCTCAACCAGCATCACCAAGAATGATTAATTGATCATGTTCACCTTGCTATTTCTGGGACCTTACTGTACAGAAAAACAAAACTGGCTGTCATGTTTCCTGCTTCGAGAATATTTCACTCACTATAAAGTATTTTGTGATGCCTAGGAGGCTGTGAAAGTACTATATAAATACAATCTTTTCTATTTTCATTTCAAGGCTTGGAGTTACAGTTTCGTCTTTAAGCCAGAAATGTGCTTTCCCTCAAAAATTGCTCCTTCTTTCCTGCGTCCTTACCCCGGTTCTCCCACATCACCTGGGAAACCTTCTTGGTTGTCACTGTAGCTGCACTGAAGGGATAAGTCTCAAGAAAGACTGCCTCTAATCATTAACTCACCACAGTTTATTGTCTCCTCCTGTGCAGCTCAAACCTGACAGGAGAATGTTGTTCAACTCTGATCGTTTTTATCTCTCTTTTTTTAAACAAACCTATGGAAACCATCAGCTTGATGCCAAAACCAACACATCAAATGGAAAGGCAACACAGCTTATTTTCCTTACACACAATAACATTGTAATATGCTTCCTTTTCAAGTTCCTCCCTGCTAGACCCTCAAACAATTCAAATAGCTTGCTCTCAATCATCAGGCTGCTGGGGAGGTATGGCTGCAGATTGGAGTCACTTGGTTTTCCCATTTTAACTCTTTTCACTTTGTATTCATGCCATTGCCACAAGTCATCTTTATAAACTGCAAAATAAATCCAAGTGACCCAGCAGGATGTAGAAGAGAAGTAACGATAACTCGGAGTTAGTAACTGAAACCAGAGGATGCAGGGATGTGTATCTTGACTGGTTGAGGTGTTGAATACAAAAGGAGAGAGGTTCTGATGGAGTTCTATACAATGTTAGTTCGGCCCCAGCTGCCTTACTGTGTGCTGTCTAGTCACCACACTATCAGAAGGAGGTAATTGCAGTGGAGAAGGGGCTGCAGAGGTGGTTCACCACAATGTTGCTTGCGTTGGAGTTTTTAGCTTGTGAAGAGATGCTGGATAAGCTGGGGTTGTTTTCCAGACAGCAGAGAAGGCTGATGGGGGATAACCCGATTGAGATTAACAGAGCTCTGGGATAGTCATGATTTGGAGATGCCAGTGTTGGACTGGGGTGTACAAAGTTAAAAAAAAATCACACAACACCAGGTTACAATCTAACAGGTTTATTTGGAAGCACTAGCTTTTGGAGCGCTGCTCCTTCATCAGGCAGTTGTGGAGAATAAGATGTCTGCGCCTTACAATCTTATTCTCCACAATCACCTGATGAAGGAGCAGCGCTCCGAAAGCTAGTGCTTCCAAATAGAGCTCTGCGGGGCATAGTCAGAAATGTTTCCCCTCAGTACAGAGGTCAGCAACCAGAGGATGCATTTTGAAGATAAGGAGCAGGAGATTTAGAGAAGATTTGAGGAAAAGTTTTTTTTAAATTCCATTCAGAGGTGTGAGTATCTGGAAGTCACTGCCAGAAAGGGTGGTAAAGGAAGGCATCCCTCAAGACATTTCAAAAATATTGAAGTGAACACTTGAAATGTCATAACATACAAAGCTGAGGGCTAAAGGCTGGAAAATGGGATTAGAATAAAGAGATGTTTGACTTACATGGACACAATGGGCTGAAGGGATTTTTTTCCTCCTGCTGTAATAACTCTTATGATTCTAAATGAAGTCATTTTAATTCTAACTGAGGAAATTGAGCGCTTCTGAGGATCTGTAATTTGAATTGATCTTCGAGTCCTTGGAAAATTTTGAGAAGTCTGATTTAAAAGAAGCTGATTGTCTTTCATCAGACCCCAATCAGTCAGGAAAGTATTGTTAAATGATTGAGAGGTTTAAAACAAAAATCACACAATACCAGGTTATAGTCCAACAGGTGTATACGGAAATTGGACTATAACCTGGTGTTGTGTGATTTTTAACTTTGTCCACCCAGTCCAACACCGGCACCTCCACATCATGGTTGAAAGGTTGGCGTTGCAAAGAGGGTGAAGATGTGTGGGACAAATGTTGACTGAATGTTATGAAAAATGTTGGCCGATATCACCAGGGCTGATCATCGAGTTCTTTCAGAAATTGTCACCATTTTTCGAGGCCTCCTTACCTATCTATGTCAAAACTCACACGATACTGGGTTACAGCTGGCTGCCTGAGGAAACGAGATAGAATCCTTACAGTGTGGAAACAGGCCCTTTGGCCCAACATGTCCACACCGACCCTCCAAAGAGTAACCTACCCAGACCCATTCCCCTACCCCATTACTCGACATTTACCCCTGACTAATGTACCTTACCTACACATCACTGAACACTATGGGCAATTTAGAATGGCCAATTCACCAAACCTGCACATCTTTGGACTGTGGGATGAAACCGGAACACTCGGAGGAAATCCACGCAGACACGGGGGAGAGGGCTTCGAGAGCTTATGGTTTCAAATAAACCTGTTGGACTGTAACCCGGTGTCGTGTGATTTTTTTTTTGACTTTGTCAGCCCCAGCCCAACACTGATGCCTCCACATTATATTTCCTATCTACGTAAGATCCGATCCACTCTACTGGCAATAAAGTGGTTAACATGGTGCGTTTCAGCAGATGCCTGAAGAAGCTAAAGCTAGCCTTGACAGCATGTCCCACGCATTCCATGAAAGAATTTGTTTTTTGAAAAGAAAGTCAAAGTGTTGGGGTTACAGTCTGCAGATGTGCCTGGGATTATGGTTCATTTCAAGGTCTCTCCTCAGTTGCTGCAATAACCCTTATCTGTAGCTTTGTGTTCCCAGCCAAGCGGCATCTCCCACTCTTCCTCTTCTGTGTATTACCGTCCTTTAAGGCAATGCTGTGCTATGATTTGGAGATGCTGGTGTTGGACTGGGGTGTACAAAGTTAAAAATCACACAACACCAGGTTATAGTCCAACAGGTTTAATTGGAAGCACACTAGCTTTCGGAGCACCACTCCTGCATTAGGTGGTTATGCTGTGCGACAGTGTTGTAGTGGCTGTGCAATGTGGCACCCCACTGTCTTTTGAGTGGTGTATGCTTTTTCTGGCTCACCTCTTCCCACAACACCCTGAAACAAGGCTGTTGTGATGTTAGCCAGAACGGTGATAGTGGCATAACATGCCCGGATAAAGAGAATTCCTACTCCGTTCAACCAGCCTTACTCCACTTCCCTCCACACTCCTGCACAGCAAAAATTAAACTGGTCGAATTGAGAGCGGGTTCTGGATTTCTATTACCCTTTGATAATGAGATTAGTTAATCAGGTACAAAGAACCTATTTCCTCTAGTGGAGGTTGGCCTGGAGGCAGAGGGGAACACTTGTTAAAAGTGGAAATCTGTGGGTGTCAGACATAGACCATCAACCAGGTCTCCAAGTGACACAGCTCACAAATTCTGCCTACATTCGATTGTAATGACTGATCGTTCAGACATGATCACAAGTGTGTGTGTGTGTTCTACACTGTAATCCTGTAGCACATCTTCAATAAGTGACATTCTGCCAAAGCTCAGCTAAGGTCTGTTAAGATCTGAGAATCCCTTGTTTGCCTTAAAGGAACGTAAATCGTTTCCTTGCATAATTAGACAGTGCCCTTTTTTTTTGCAAATGGATTGAAGCTGCAATGAGGAATCACAGAAGTCCCACTGTATGTTCTACAAAGTCGAAACAGACCTGTGTTATACTTGTTTTTTCCCTTACACTTTATTCATAAATTATCTATATTTTTAAATTTTGTTTTAATAAGTGACTATGGTGAGGGTGGGAGAGAACTAGAACTAGGAGGGGGCCATTCATCCCCTCATCCCAGTACTATCATTCGATTCGATCATGGCTGATCAGTACTTCGATTCCACTTACTCACATGTTGTTCCAGATCCCTTGATATCACTTGCCAAACAGCAAACCCATTGAACTGAATCGAGTTTTTTTTGGTTGGGGAAGAGATTTGCAGATTCCCACCACTCTCCTGCTATATGAGACAGTTTGTTTTGGTATCACCCCTGAATGATCGAGCTCAGCATTTTAAGGTTGTGCCTCCTTTGCTGTGAGCACACCAGAGGAAATTGTTTCTCAATAGCCTCTCAAAACTCTTTTAGACACTTTGACATCTCAGTCTTTTTTATACCTGAAATGAGTCATGTTCTTGCAGCCCACCTTCTCAATCTAATCCTTTTAAGTCTCAGTATCACTCTGGGTTCATGGTGTGCCCCCTCTAAGGCCAAAATCACAGGAGGATATGTGTGTCTGTCTTTATCTCTCTTGTCTCTGTGTTTATGTGTCTGCCTCACCTTCTCTCAGTCCCTCTGTGTGTGCGTGTATCTCTCTCTCTGCCTGTGTGTGCCTATCCATCTGTGTATCTGTCTGTCTCTCCTTATCTCTGTCCATGTATGTGCCTGTCCATTGACCGTGTGTATGTGTATGTGTATGTGTATGTGTGTCTATCTGTCTCTCCACCGTCCTCTCTGCCTCTGTGTTCTACCTGTCTGTCTGTCTCTCTCCTCCCAATCCCGAAAGCCTGTCTGTCTCTTTCTGTATCCCTGTGTATGCCTCCCCGCCTCCATCCCTGTGTTCTGTCTGTCTGTCTGTCTGTCTCTCTCTCTCACTGCCCCTGTGTGTGTGTGTGTGTCCGTCTGTCTCTCTCTCTCTCTCTCTGCCTCTGTATGTGTGTTTTTTTTCTCTCTGCCCCTCTGTGCTGTCTGTCTCTGTGAGTGCGTGTGTGTGTGTGTGTCTCTCTCTCTCACACACTCCCTATGTGTCTCTCTGTCTGTTTGTGTGTGTGTGTTTGTGCCTCTCTCTCTCTTTTGTGGTGATGTGTGTATAGTGGATTAGCTGAAATCTGTGTAGGAATAGGTTTGTGTAAGGGTTAAACCTACCTCAGTGCAGGGTTGAAATGAGTTCAGCCTGACTTTATCTGAAAGGAACTGTTTGTCTTTGGGACTGTTTACATGCATGCAGATTTGATAACGTGCTCAGCAATATCAGCAGTTCATTAGTGTCTTATACATGGTGCTCAAAGGAATTCTGAACAGAGCACAGAGAGGCATTATTGAGTATAGGACCAGGGCTGAATCTGTATGAATTGTTGGCATGTCGATGCAGCTGAAATGTTGCCTCTCTGTCCTCCACGTTTCCCCTCTGTCTCGTTACCTGATCCATTCCCACCCCCCACCCCCACCCCTCCCCGCGCCTCACAGATTACAGTCTGCTGTGACCTGCTTGTGATGTCTGGAGTATGTTTCTAGGAAACAGGAAGTTGTGAAATGTAGCTCCAATTGTCTTGTGAAAGGTCTGTACCCCACCACATACAGCATTGCCTGAGCGTCTGTACCTTCACACTGTTCAGTGTTGATTACCCTCTATCAGGTTGAGCTCCCACAAGTGAAGCTGGAGAAAGACACAAGGTTGACAGGAATAGAGAGCTTAGAGGTAAGGTTGCCATAGTCACAGAAGACCATAGGGCTGCTCTCTCATTGGAGAGGGATGACATGGTTTAATTGAGGGTCGGGTGAGGGGAGAGTCCGAGAGGGAGAGTCCTTCATGGTAAAATCAGTCAGTGCGGAGATTGAACTGTTAGCATCACACTGGATCACACATCAGTCAGTTGAGCTAACCGATGATTTCATAGAATCATAAAGCTTCCTGCGGGTGCTCCAGTTTCCTCCCACAGTCCGGTGATTTTCCTGCACATCCACACACCTCATCTAGTGTGTTTGTTGCTCTCGATGTGGTCTCCTCTACACTGGGGAGACAGGGCCCGACCTGTGGAACGTTTCAGAGAACATCTCCGGGGCGCGCACACACCAACCAACCCCACCGCCCCGTGGTCGAACACTTCAACTCCCCCTCCCACTCTGCCGAGGACATGCAAGTCCTGGGCCGTTTCCACCACCAAACTCGAGCCACCGACACCTGGAGGAAGAAACCCTCATCAACCCTCCAACTACACGGGATCAACGTTGATTTCACTAGTTTTCTCATCTCCCCTCCCACCACCTCATCCCAGATCCAACCCTCCAACTCAGCACTACCCTTTTGAACTGTTCTACCTGTCCATCTTCCTTCCCATCTATCTGCTCCACCCTCCCCTCTGACTTATCACTATCATCCCCCACCTTCGTCTACCTATCACAATCCTACTTACCTTGCGCCCAGCTGCACCCACTACCCTCCAGTTTATCTCTCAGCCCCTTCCCCCTGCCCCTCCACATTCCTGATGAGGGGCTTATGCCTGAAACATCGATTCTCCTGCTCCTCGGATGCTGCCTGACCTGCTGTGCTTTTCCAGCGCCACACTTTTTGATTCTGACCTCCAGCATCTGCAGTCCAACGACATGCAGGTTAGGTGGAAACTGTCCCCGAGTGTGCAGGTTAAGTGACTGAATCATGGGAAATGCAGGGTTGCTGAGTTAGGGTTGGGAGGATGGTCTTCAGAGGGTCAGTGTGGACTCGATGGGCCAAATGGCCTACTTCCACACTGTTGGGATTTGATGATTCCATGGTGGCACTGTGGGCCAGAGTTGGAGTCAGGGAGACCATATTATCGGGAGATGATGGCCTACTGTTATTATCACCTCACAATTAATCCAGAGACCTGGGTATTGTTCAGGAGACCCCTATATTCAAATCCCACCATGGCAGGTGGAAGAATATGAATAAATACAAAATTTGGAAGAAGAGTCAAATGATGAACGTGAAGCTATACTCAAAACCCCCACCATTTCCCTAATGTCCTGTAGTGAAGGAAACTGCCATCCTTGCCCAGTCTGGCCTACATGTGACTCCTATTAACATCTCTCAGAAATGACCGATCAAGTCACTCAGTTGAAGGGCAATTAATGATGGTCAACAAATGGTAAACATATCAGCGACACCCAAGTGCAACAAAAGTGAAGAAAGAAGACATTCCCAGCTTGAGTTGATGGTTGACTGAGTTTGATCAGGTTTTGGACACTGTGGGAGTTGAGGGATGTGGGGATATGGTGAGAAAGTGAGGGTGAGCTAGATGCCCAGTCATGATCTTTTTTGAACGGATTTGAGGAGACTTTGGGCCTCTACCTCTTGCTGGAGCGTTGCAATATTTTTCTGCGCTCCCTGTAATCTGTTCTGGGATGAAATGCTTATCACGGTTAGTTTTTACTTCCAGGCCGACCTCAGAGTCCTGCCATAGCTTTGTTGTAATGAGATGTGTGGTCGGCTTTGATTAGTTGGGGATTTCCTTTCTTATCGTTGAGTCAGCAATTCCCAAGCCATTCCGACTTTCCAGTGTTTTTGAGCCAAACCAAATCTCCTTGATCGCCTTTTAAAGCGGAAGGGGCGAGTCATGTTTAAGTTAATGGAACAGACTTTGGCATTGAGTCTCATAACATGTCATGGAGGGTCAGTTGATGGACTGGATCTCAAGGAGTGAGCTGGAGGAAGAGAGTGCAGTGGAGAGGTTGGTAGGAGAGGGATTCATCTTTCGTCCCGGGACCCTTCAACCCCAGGGCATCAATGTAGACTTCACCAGTTTCCTCATTTCCCCTCCCCCCCCACCTTACCCTAGTTCCAACCTGCCAGCTCAGCACCGTCCTCATGACCTGTCCCATCTGTCAATCTCCCTTCCCACCTATCCACTCCACCCTCCTCTCCGACCTATCACCTTCATCCACACCCCCATTCACCTACTGCACTCCCAGCTACCTTCCCCCCACTCCCACACCCCTCCCATTTATCTCTCCATCGCCGAGGCTCCCAGCCTCATTCCTGATGTAGGGCTTTTGCCCAAAACGTCGATTTTCTTGCTCCTCAGATGTTTCCTGACCTGCTGTGCGTTTTCAGCAACACTCTAATCTAGACTCTGATCTGCAGTATCCCCTTTTACCGAGGAGAAGGTCAATGCAGAGTGTAAGGCATGTCGCCAATACTGCAGCCGTGAAAGTAAGGGATACACAAGAGGCCAGATTTACACAGAGGTAAATCATAGAACCCCTACAGTGTGGAAAGACACCATTTGGCCCATCATGTTTGCACCGATCCTGTGAAGAGCATCCCACCCCGTCACAGCTCCCCACCCCCCCCCCCCCCCCCCCATAAACTACATTTCCCATGGCTAACCCCCCCCCTAGCCTACGCAGCTCTGGACAGTCTACCATGGCTAATCCACTTAACCTGCACAGCTTGGGACTCTTATCTCCATATTAGAATCCCTACAGTGTGGAAACAGGCCCTTCACCCCAATAAGTCACAGCACCCCACCAAAGAGTATCCCAACCAAAGCCATTCCCCATTACTCTACATTTACTAATATACGTAACCTACTTATCCCTGTACACTATGGGACAATTTAGCGTGGTCAATTCACCTAACCTGCACATCTTTGGACTGTGGGAGGAAACCGGAGCACCCGGAGGAAACCCACACAGATACGGGGAGAATGTGCAAACTCCACACAGACAGTCGCCTGAGGCAGGAATTGAACCCAGGTCCCTGGTGCTGTGAGGCAGCAGTGCTAACCACTGAGCCACTGTGCCGCCCTCATGATACATTTTCTATTACCATGAGCTAATTCTTGCTACTTACTTGTAATCTCTGTGACTAGGAGTTAATCTTTTGCTCTCTTTGCCCTTTTGCTACCAATGTCTCTTCAGCATTGACTGCTTGTTGAGGTTCAGTTCTGTGGCATTGCTCGTCTGCTGTTTAAATAATTATCTTCACATCAGCAAAGTTACTGTTCGCTGACTGCTGAATGATGGATGGATATCAACAGTTGAAGTCAGTGGAGAGCATTAGTCAGACTGGTTAGACAGGTAAAATGTGGTGCTGGGAAAGCACAGCAAGTCAGGCAGTATCCGATGAGCAGGAGAACCGATGTTTCAGGTGTAAGCTTTTCATCAGGAATGAGGTGGGGCCCAAGGGGGCTGAGAGATAAATAGGAGGGTGGAGGTGCAGGTGGAGGGAAGGAAACTGGGAATGCCATAAGTAGATGCAGGTGGGGGGGGGGGGTCGATGGTGATAGGTCGGAATCAAGGGTAGAGCAGGATAGGTAGGAAGGGAGATGGACAGGTCAAAATGGGAATGCCGAGTTGGAGGGTTGGATCTGGGATGAGGTGGGGAGAGGGGAGATTTGGAAACTGGTGAAGTCAATGTTGATACTGTGTGGTTGGAGGGTCCCAAGGCAGAAGACGAGGTGTTCTTCCTCCAGTGGTTGGATGGCTTGAGTTTGGTGGTGGAGGAGGCCCAGGACTTACATGTCCTGGCGGGGGGGGGGGGGGGGGGTGTTCAAAAGAGGGTAAGAGATTACCAGATTTCCATTTCCTTGACCAGAAGTAGTTTTGCTGCTCTCTTGGCTGAAAGTGCATTCAGTATGTCCTGGAGAACCTAGATGTAGGTTTACTCACTGAGCTGGAAGGTTTGCTTTCAGATGTTTCGTCACTATGCTAGGTTAGATCATCAGTGAGCCTCCGGATGAAGCGCTGGTGGCATGGCCTGCTTTCGAATTATGTGTTTAGGTTTCCTTGGGTTGGTGATGTCATTTCCCATGGTAACATCATTTCCTGTGGTGATGTCATTTCCTGTTATTTTTCTCAGGGGATGGTAAATGGGATCCAAGTCAATCTGGGGAACCCCCGGTCTCTCCTGGCTGAGCTGTTGCCTCTTTTGTTCATCACGTAGTATCCGAGGGCTCTGCACTGCAGCCCCTTTCTTCATCTTCACTGTGTCGAAGTTAAGGACCATGGCTGCTCTAGGCCTGGCTCCACTGTCTCAACCCCATCCAAACTATGATGGTGCCAAGCAGAAATACACCGCAGTATCTTTGGATGCTTATTGCACAAAAGGCAATTTGAATCCGGCTCGCCCTTCCTCAACCTCAGTCTTTCTGAAGATTGCGATGCCTCGATGAGTCTCTTCCACCCACTGTCCTTTGTTCGACCCACCCCCCCCTCAGGTTTGCTGTGACACTCTGCCACTCTTCTCCACTTTATGATGTATAATTGTCTGCCGCTTCAGTTGTCTTCCTTCTATCATCTTAAAACCCTATCTGAGAGGAGCTAAGCTGCCACTCGACAGCGACAAATGGGAGCCAGTTAGGACCTGGCATGGGTCATTCCAACCCTGGGGTTGGCTCAACTTTTCAGTTAGATCACAGGATCATTGGAGCGTCAGAGGCTAAGGGGTGCCTTACAGAGGTTAATAAAATCATGAAGGGCATGGATAAGGTGAAGATCTTTTTCCCAAGGGGTGGGGAGTTCAAAACTAAGGGGCATAGGTTTAAGGTGAATGGAGAAAGATTTGAAAAGGGACCTGAGAGGCAATGTTTTCACACAAGAGGGTGGTTCGTATGTGGATTGACCTGCCGGAGAAAGTGGTGAATGCAGGTACAGTCGCAACACTTGAATACATTTGGAGAGCTACATGAATTGTAAAGGTTAAGAGGGTTAAGGGCCAAACGCAGGCAAGTGGGACCAGTTGAGTTTGGGAAACTTGGTTAGCATGGACGAGATGGACCGAAGGGTCTGTTTCCATGATGTATGACTCTGTGTGACTGGCCAGAGCAGTTGATGCATAATAGCAGTGCAGCAGGAAGTCAGTTTAAAGCATGTTTTTAGGAGCAGTGAAGGGGATCTTTGTGTGTGGATTGAGACATCACCTGTACCTGGGTCTGTTTGATTATCCAGTACTCCATCATTGACATGCATCATGTCAATGGATATGGAAATTTTCCAGAAAAAAAAGGCCTCTTGCTTCCCCTCAATCTTGAAGGCAAGTGTCCGGAATTTAAGGAATTCCTGGAAGGGTTGCCATGGAAACTACTCATTTGGGTTTCTCAGAATTAAAAATGAGCTCATGTTTGAAATGCACAGCATGACTCGGAATTTAAATTGCCTTTTGTGCGGCATATGTTGGGTAAAGACACAAAGATATATGTTTTACCTTGTTTGAATTGCCCTGAGCTGCAAGGGCCATGCAGAGAGGAGTTTGCAATCATCATTCAACTCTGCAAAATGAGTTTACCTTCCTGTAACTTTAGCAGCGCATTCAGTATTAATCTGTACCCTGCCACCTCTGAGGTCACTTTTCTCTTGTTTCTCATTGCTGGCCGAGTGCATTGTGCGAGACACTGATTGAACCCTCCATGTGGTTAATGTATAATGACATCCACTCTGAAGGATTAATGATTTTTGAACAACAGTGGGCCAGCTTATCACATAGCAGTCAACAAGTCAGATACTCAGCACATTTGGTGCAAAGTTTGCTTCATTAATGTTCACTGCATGTAGGTTGAACCATTTATTTAAGTGACTCGCTGTGCTCGCTAGGGACCATATATTCATTCACAGGGAGCTGTCCACCACAGGGTAAGGGAACATTCCCACATCATGTGCTTTCGCTGAATTAAAGAATGTCGCTTAGTTGGACCATAGTTCCCCAGTGCTTTTACTATAACAGTGCCATAATCAATTGGAGCTGGCATGCCAATCCATTAGCACCTTTTTCTTATGCAGTAATAAATTGTCATTCCCTTTGGCATTCTTGCCATCTGTCCTGATGAAGTAAAACTTTGACAGAGTGCCTGTTTTTTTTTCCCAGCAATGCTCAAGTTTTTTTTTAATTATTGCCAAAGAACAATTTATTAAATAGGGTTCAAATGTTTACTACTCCATGCAAGGACTTTGCCTTTTAACTATCTGGTCTGGGACAGAGGCAAGTAAGCTGCATCAGATATCTGTGTATAACTGTAATGTACGGCATGCAACAGAAGCTGCACATTAAGGAGGAACATGCTTTAGTTTTGCACGTGGAGTTGTTCACCATTTGTTCTCATTTGAAGTGACGTCAACAGGAGGAAGCAAATGTTCTTTTTAATTAAAAGCTATTCCCTTGCTGTGACTTCAGTCCCTTGGTGTGGTCGTGTTTGTAGGTTTGAAAGAAGCTGGGTAAGGAGCCTGAGTGAATTGCTGCAGTGTGTCCTGTATGTGGTAAACACACAATGCACCTTTAGTAGAGGAAGTGTACACTCCAGGTAGTGACTAACGTACCAATCAAATGGGCTGCTTGGTCCGGAAGGTGTTGAATATTTTGAGTATGTAATGACTGCCAAATTATGTAGCAATCTCGCAGGGGGTTATTAATTTATTGTTAACGTAGGTAGTGCGAGATCCAGGGGACTTACTAAGAGGATTAAAACCACACGATTCTACAATTTTGAAGAACAATGAAGTTTATTGTGCAATGTTAGAACACTACTACAATCTACAATACATGGAGAATTAATGTGTGGTAATTACAGTTGATAGACTGGAATCAAGCAACCCACAGAGCAAATGTAATCAAGACTGATCCCATAAATTTCTCAGCAATTCCCCTGGATGTTAATGATGCAGTAGGTCAACAACGTCCCCAAGGGGTTCATTTTTACCACTCTAGCTTTGAGACTCCCTCTCGAAATGTATGGGCTGCCTCAACATCTCCTCCAAATCTGGTCAGTCACCCTCTTTATCATGGTTCTACAGTCTCTTGGACTTCAAAAACTGCAGTCTAGTAAGCACTTATTCAAATACACCAGTCCAGCTTTTCACTGAAAACAGCTTCACCAAACTAGAACTGCCACTTAGTTTTTCACTGAACTCTAACCTTGATCTGGTGTATCAAGTGACTGTTACATCTGGGGTTTTCAATCCCCACTCTTAATTGTATTAGTGACAGACGGCTTCTTCTGAGTGCACAGAGCTCAGATATTCCTGCATCCCTGTCTTGAACACTTCACTGCCTTTTATCTCCATTTACATAAGTTCAAGCAACACAAAGACGTCCAGCTGCTCTGGGGCTCTTCTCAGAGACTCCACACACAACTCTTGTAGTTCAGTTCACTTCACTGCCTAATATGGATTCTGCTTCGATCTCTTTCTCCAACTAACTATGATCCTGGAACTGTAGGTGGACTGCAGCGGTTCAAGAAGGCAGCTCACTGCCACTTCTCAAGGGGCAACCAGGGATGGACAATAAATGGCCAAGCCAGCGGTATGCACATCCTACAAATGATTTTATTTGTAAAATACTTTTTTTAGTGACTCTGAACTGTATTGAGTGATCTATTGAAACCTTTGGAACAAACCCCTCACCCCAGTTGCTCAGCAGAATTGCAGGTTACTGAAAATTTGAGGTAGTCAATTGCAGCAAATTATTAGAAATCTGTGTACCACTTTCTCTCAGTGCTGGCTTATAGCACAAGTTGCATACAACTGAACGAGGGCTCATCACAAGAGTTGTCGGAGCCGCTGTCACCCAATTGAGTGGGGAGTATTCCATCACACTTCCAACTTGTGCCTTTCACATGGCTTTGGGAAGACAAGAGGTGAGTTACTCACCAGAGAATTCCCAGTCTCTGCCCTGTTTTTGTAGCCATTGCTTATACATGACTGCTGCAGTTTAGTAGTGTTGTCAGCCAAACTAAGAATGTAACTGGCAATTAGGAAGCTTTTTAACCATTAATACAACCCCACAGTATCCTTGAGATACAGGCCATCCAAAGCTGAGAATAAAGTTGGTTTCAATCTGCACTGGTCCATGATTGGCACTTCTTGACAGTGAGAGGTTGTAGAACTCTGAGATGCAGTGGGATCAGATTCTCTAATTCCAGGTTGGCTTTAGGATTATTGGAATCAAAGGCAGTAAGTGGTGAGTGTTGGTAACATAACATAGAACATTACAGCGCAGTACAGGCCCTCGATGCTGCACCAACCAGTCATACTAATCTGAAGCCCATCTAACCTACACTATTCCATGTACACCCATATGCTTGTCCAACGACAACTTAAATGCACTTAAACTTGACGAATCTACTACCGTTGCAGGCAAAGCATTCCATACCCTTACTACTCTGAGTAAAGGTATCATAGATAGAGATGGAAATAATCCCACGGCCCTCTGTGGGATCTTTTTTGCAATTTTTGCGCAACTTGCAAACGATCAGCATTGTAGCCACCAATCAAGAAGGCCTCACTAGATATCCCACCTAACAGGGCTCACATTCAGGATGCTGCCTTATTTATTGTTCCAGCAAAACTTTAAAAAATGGCCTTGGTGCAGTCAGTAGCATCCCTGCATCTAAGCCGGACGTTCCGAATAGGACTTGATCCTGGGAAGTTATATACATAAACATGGCCAACAAATTTGTTAAGTCACCAGAGATTAACTACTGTGTTTGTCTTTTGGGTGTTAAATTCAGTTGGTTTTGCCAGGCTGCGCCTCTCGCAGTAACAGCTCTTGCAGTCACTGAGAGTTTCCCTGGGGGCTGAAGAAATCACTTTGGGAGTTTTATTGAAAGTGAGCGAGGCAGAACTTTTTGAATTGGCAGACAAGCTGGAGTAGGAGTTGCCTTTGTCTGTGTGAAAAGAGGAAGTAACTACATGGGAGGAAGAGAGGTTTTGAACTTGAGGTTGGAACTTAGAAAGCAAAGTTGATTTAAAATGGTGGAGGGAGAGGTGGAAGGTAGCAGTAGTGATGGAGAGCAAACCCATTGTAGCCAAAGACCTATTGAGGATCTGTTTAAATATGTCCAAGAGTTGCCAGAGTTCGACAAGAAGGATTTAGAAGCCTTTTTAATTTCAGTTGAGAAAGTGGCTAAACAAGTGAAATGACCAGTGACCATGTGGAAAATCAACGAGGTAAAAACAATGACTGCAGATGCTGGAAACCAGATTCTGGATTAGTGGTGCTGGAAGAGCACAGCAGTTCAGGCAGCATCCAAGTAGGATGCTGCCTGAACTGCTGTGCTCTTCCAGCACCACTAATCCACCATGTGGAAAATGTTGATTCAAACAAAGTTGGTTGATGGAGTGAGTGAGGTATTTGCATCACTAGCAGAGGAGGTATCTGGAGAGCGTGATGAGGTGAAGAAAGCTGCCTTAAATGTATACCAGAAGCCTACAGGCAATGTTTTAGGAATCTGAGGGAACCTAGTCAAACATCCATAGAATTTGAAAGGATCAAACAAAGTAATTTTGATAGCTGAGTAAAGGCATTGAAAATAGATTAACATGTGGCACTCTTAGAGAGACAATAATTTTGGAGCAGTTCAAACTTCACTTCCTGAAGTAGTGAGAGCTCATGTGGAAGAGCAGAGAGCTGAGACTGCAAGATTAGCAGCTGAAATGGCTGATTGACCAGGAGTAGGCAGGTGGGACTAGTTCAGTTGGGATTGTGGCTGGCATGGACTGATTTGGACCGAAAGGTCTTTGTTCCATGCTGTTTGACTCTGTGATTCCATGTTTATGAGTTGGTTCATAAATCAAAGTTTGGCTTCCAACGTCAATTTCAATCTGTGAGGGGTAGAAATTGGGGAAAAGATAAAATTCTCAGGTGGTAAGGGGAAGAGAGATCTCATTGGAGATAATAAAGATAGTTTACCACAGGGGTAAAAAGGGGGGACAAAGAAGTAAAAAATGCAAGTATTTTCACTGGAATAAAGTAGGTCACATGAAGACGCAGTGTTGGTGGTTTAGAACAATCACTGGGATGACAGATGTTGGAAAACAGGATGAGAGAGTAAGTTATGTAGAAGTGGTAAAGGAAAGCAAATGGCAGCTAAAAAGCTGCAAAAGAATGTACAGCCTGGTCAGGGGTTGGTTGAAAGGAAAGTGACAGATCTCTTTAAAGAATTTACTTGTGCGGGTAACGTTTATGCCAGGAGGAACAGGTAAAGAAATTAAGATTTTTTAAGAGATACAGGAGTAAGTCAATCTTTAGTGAGAAATGAGGGGATATGTAGTTAGGAAGAAGTAATGCCAGAAAAAACGGTAATATGTGGAATTCATGATGAAAATAGCAGTGAAAAATGGTAAAATGGTGGTAGGAGTAATAAAGAAATTCCCGATTCTGAAAATACGCTTTATCCTTGGGAATGATATAACTGGATTGGGAGTGATGCCTACTGTGGTTGAAAAGCCAGTGGAACATCAGGCAACTGAGGCATTACAGGAAGTATATCCTGGGAGTTTTCCTGACTCTGTGCTACCAAGGTCACAAAGCCACAGGTTGAAACAGTAGAAGAAATTAAGGAGTGAAGGTAAGGAAGTTGAAGTGCAATTATCAAAAACCACGTTTGATCAAATGGTCAAGAAAAAACAGGAATAGGTGGAGGACAAGGCAGATATTTTTAGAATAAGAATTAGCATTCCTGTGGAAGCAGGCCCTTCGGACCATCAAGTCTTTCCTGACCCTCCAAAGAGTAATCCTCCCAGACCCATTCCCCTACCTTATATTTATCCCTGACCAATATGCCATACACTATGGACAATTTTGCATGGCCAATTCACCCGACCTGCACATCTTTGGATCGAGAGAGGAAACCGGAGCACCCGGAGGAAACCCGCGCCGACACGGGGAGAATGTTGAAACTCTACACTGAGAGTCTACTAAGGCTGGAATCGAACCCAGGTCCCTGGCGCTGTGAGGCAGCAGTGCTAACCACTGTGCCACCGTACCGTCATATAGTTCAGAGAAATTACCTAAATTACAACAAAGATAAAGAATCAAAAAGCATACATGGAAAAACAATCTGAGTATATCCCGGAATGTTACTATCTGAAAAATGAAGTCTTGATGAGGAAATGGAGACCATCACATACTCAGGGAGGTAAGAAACAGGTTCATCAAATTGTATTACTGGTAGATTATAGAAAGGGGGTGTTGCAGGTAGCACATGAATTATAATACTCTTTCAGGTCATTTTGATTTTCCACTGGAAGAGAGTTGAATAATTTATCTCAATATTTGAGAACTCCCTCATTGTCCAATTTAGTTTTATTTTTTCATTCATTCACAGGATGAGGGCATCACTGGCTAGACCAATATTTATTGCCCATCCCTAATTGCCCAGAGGGCAGATCATTTGGGAGTAAGGAAAATCCAAGCCAAAATACAGAGACATTTTTGCTTTGGCCTGGACTGCATAAGAATGTGGTTGAATTTTTCTGGGCATGTCAAATGTGTGAGGTCATTGAAAACTTCATGTGATAAAACCAACACTCTTATTACCCATTCCTACATTTGGGGAATCTTTTACAAGAATCTTAATTGATTATGTAGGACCCTACCTAAAACAAAAGGTGGGAATTTATATTTGTTGACCATAGCTGATGTGTCTGTTTGATTTCCAGAGCCCATTCCATTGCACGGTTTCACGGCTAAAAGGACTGCAGAAGGGTTACTCAAGTTTTTACTAGATATGGACTATCCACAAGGATACAGTCGGACCAAGGGTCAGATTTTGCATCAAAGTTATTCAAGGGAGTTATGGATAGTCTAAGAACAAAACAATGCAAGTCCACTGCGTGCCACCCAGAATTGCAGACAGCTTCAGAACAGTGGCATCAAACTTTAAAGACCATGTTGAGGGCTTACAGTCATGATTATCCAAAGGATTGTGATAAAGGAATTCCATTTGTACTTGTTGAAAGTAGGGATGCACCTAATGAATCAGCTAATTTCAGTCTTTTTGAATTAGCTTTTGAGCAAGAGGTGAAGGGAAGGCTGAAATTAATTAAGGAGAAATTGGTGTGTCGGTGTTTAGAGGACACATATTTAGACTGTGTGTCAAATCTTAGGAGAAGATTAAATAGGGTGGGCAAGTTGGCTGGACAGCATTTGAATGTAGCAGAACATCTGATGAAGCAAGAAGCAGACAAGAAATTAAAAATTTGGAATTTTGCCAGTGGAGATAAAGTGTTAGTGTTGCTCCCAAAGCCGGACAAGGTTTAGTGCGCCTTATCAAATTGAAAGGAAATTGAGTGAGGTGAATTATTTATTACAAACGCCAGATAGGAATAAATCTCAGTGTATCATGTGAATATGGTCAAAAGGAAATTTCTTAGAGATGGAAGGCAAAAGGAGAATGTGTTACTGGTTACAACGCAGAGTGAGAAACCAAGTTCAGAGATGACCTAGTGGTAGTATCGCTGGGTTGTTAATTCAGAGACCCAGATAATGTTCTGGGTCCGAATCCCACCAGGGCAGATGGTGGAATTTGAACTCAGCAAATATCTGGAGTTAAGAATCTAGTGATGACCATGAATCATTTGTCAGAAAACCCATCTGGGTCACTAATGTCCTTTAGGGAAGGAAACTGCCTTCCTTACCTGCTCTGACCTACATGTGACTCCAGACCCACAGCAGTGTGTTTGACTTTACACTACCCTCTGGGCAATTAGGGATGGCAATAAATATTGGTCTAGCCAGTGATGCCCTCCTCCTATGAATGAATGAAAAAATAAAACTAAATTGGACAATGAGGGAGTTCTCAAATATTGAAATAAATTATTGAACTCTCTTCCAGTGGAAAATCAAAATGACCTGAAAGAGCATTTTAATCACATGGGGCGATATGTGGGAATACACTGGGAAGTACTAATCTAATTACGCATGATGTAGCTATGGAAAATGCTGCTCCAATTAAGCAGCATCCTTATGGACTTAACCCTCCAAAATTGGCATTAGTTCAATATGAGATTGAACACATCTTCAAAGACAATGTAATGAAAGTGAATTGCAATGACTGGAGCTCACCCAGAGTAATGGTGAAAAAATAAGGTAAGATTATGTGTAGACTATCACAAAGTCAATGCAGTTACAAAATCTGATTGATATCCAGTTCCACGTTTGGAAGACTGTATTTGAGGAGGTGAGACAAGCATCTTGTATTTTTATGTTGGACTTACTCAGAGGATACAGGCAGGTACTTTCACTCAAAAGAGCAAAAGAAATTTCAGCTTTTGTGACACTGAATGGGCATTTGAATGACTAACCAATAAAGTCATTTCTGGATTACCAATTGTGTGGTATACATTGACAACCATAGTCACACATGGAAAGAACATTTGGAGCATCTATCTGACTTGTTTGGTTGATCTTGGGAAGGAGGCTGGGTGACAAACCTGGCTAAGAGGGAATTTGCAAAAGCCCAAGTCATATTCCTGGGCAATGTTTTTGGACATATACAGATTGCCCCACAGGGTGCGAAAACAAAGATTATTGGGGTATTTCCAATTCCATCACAAAGAGGAAAGTACTACAATTCTTGTGACTGAGTCAGACGTTCTTATTAAATTTTAGCAGTGTGGTTGCTGCACTGACTGGAGCAAATTTCAGCGGAGGAAGACAGGCACAAGGCCCCAGTGTTAGCCACACCTAAATATGCAAAGCCATCCAAGGTGTCTATCAATGTAAGTGTTGGTGCTGTATCACTGAATCCTTATATTGTGGAAGCAGGCCTTTTGGTCTGTCAAGTCCCACTGAAGATCACCCCATCCAGAGCCAACCCATCCCTGTAACCATGCATTTCCCAAGGCCAATTCACCTAACCTGCACACCTTTGGACTGTGGGAGGAAACTTGCGCCAACTCCACACGCAAACACACACACACACACATATTAAATTGACCAAGGGTGGAATCGAACCTAGATCCCTGGCACTGGGAGACAGCAGTGCGAACCTGTGAGCTGTTGTGCCACGCCTTTGTCATCCTCAACAGAAATATTCCATAATTGAGAAGGAGATCTTGGTTTTGGTGTTGGTGTTGCAACACTTCAGCATTTATATTGCCAGTAATATGTCTGAGATGATTGTGTATACTTATTATAGCGCTTTGACTGTTTTTGGAAAAATAAAGGATAAAAAAAGGACAACAAACACCTCTTAAAGCCGATATATCATCACAAGAGAACAGAGGAGACGGGTTATTGAATATTTTCAAGCCATAGATAGAAAGATTCTCGATTAACAAGGGAGTCAGTGGCTATTTGGGGGTGGGTATGTGGGAGTGGGTATTTGGGAATGGTTATTTGGGAGTGGGTACTTGGCGAGGGGTGTGATATTTAGGAGTGGGCTATAAGGGCGGCACGGTAGCACAGTGGTTAGTACTGCTGTCTCTCAGCGCCAGAGACCCAGGTTCAATTCCCACCTCAGGCAACTGCCCGTGTGGAGTTTGCACATTCTCCCCGTGTCTGCGTGGGTGTCCTCAGGGTGCACCGGTTTCCTCCCAAAGTCCAAAAATGTGCAGCTTAGGTGAATTGGCTGTGTATTAAATTGCCCGTAGTGTTAGGTGAAGGGGTAAATGTAGTGGAATGGGTCTGGGTGGGTTGCTCTTCGGAGGGTCATTGTGGACTTGTTGGGCCGAAGGGCCTGTTTCCACACTGTAAGTAATCTAATATAGATTCTCAAGCTTTACAGCAATGTCAAATTGAGGCCACAATCTGATTTAATTTTGAACTTATTGAATGATAGAACAGTAGCGAGGGACTGAATGACCTACAACTGTTCCATATTCTTTTGTTTATCTTTTTATGGATGGTAGAGGTTGTCGAAAAGCATTCCCAGAAGATGTGCAAGCTGCTGAAGTTTAACAAGCGGGCATCAATAATGCTTGATTAACCTGTCCCATGCCCACTTCAGACACTCACAAAGTGCTGCGTGAGGAGAGTATTCTCCTTCGGAGAGTTAAATGGAAAACCCACAGTTAAAAGTGACAGTTTGATCGTCCCTATAGAGACTGCTGTTTCACTGATGGCTCTTTCAAAGCGAGAAAGTGAACACGGCATGTGGCTGCAAGCAGCATTTGGTAAAACACTTTTGCAAAGAAACAATGAGAAATTTGAGGAGCAGCTCAGAGGTTAGGCTCCATACAGAGAGAGTGGGAGGGGGGGGAAAGTCCAAATTTAGCGTGTGTGACAGTCCGTTTGTACAATGCTTCCTAAAGTTAATGTGTTGGTCGGTGATTGTGCGGAGCTGTTTCACAGCTGTGTTTAAACCTTGGTGACCTGTGAACTTGTTTGTATGCAGTGTAATGAAGGGTAATTATACTGTCGGTACACTGAGCTTCCTTTGGGGATGGTATTTGTAACAGCGGTGATTGAAAGTGGCACTCCTTTGCTACTTTAAAGAAAGGGGTGGTTTGAGGTGGCGACTATTCCCTGGTTTCTGAAACTCTCACTTTTCAGCACTCTATCCTGTTCTCCCCTTTGGCCCCATGTCTTTTCTTTTCCGCCTTCCACCCCTCCCTCCAAATTCTTACACGAGCTATCGTTCTCCGAATGAGTACCTGCAAGAACCCTCTGTGTGGATTTACACTCTGGTCAGCAGTCCAACAATAGATCAGAATATGTTGAAGTCTTTGTTTAAAGATCCCCGCAAATCTAAAAATATCGCACCCCTCCAAACTGCGACTGGTAGATTATTTTTTTGGGTAGGTCGAGTTGGGAAGGTGATGGCACGGTGGTATTATCACGGGACTGTTAATGTTTTAGGAACTGGGTTCGAATGCCAAAGTGGAGTTTGAGTTTAATTTTAAAAAAAAACAAATCTGGGCTTAAGACTCTAATGATGACCATGAAACAGTTGCTGATTGTCAGCAAGACTTTAGTGGTTCACTAAATCCTTACCTGGTCTGGCCTACATGTGACTCCAGACCCACGGCAATGTGGTTAACTCTGAACCGCTCTCTGGGCAATTAGGGATGGCTAGTAAATACTGGCCTGGCCATACATTCCTGTGAATTAGGAAAACAGTAGAAATTCAGATTAGCCAGGCTTGAATCGACTGGTTAGAACAAGCTTGAAGGGCTGAATAATCTTCCTCCTATTTTGTGTACAAAGTTAAAAATCACACAACAGATTATAGTCCAACAGGTTTTATCTCTCCACCCTGCAGGCACTCTGCATCTATTCCTGATGAAGGGCTTTTGCCCGAAACATCGATTTTTCCTGCTCCTCGGATGCTGCCTGACCTGCTGTGCTTTTCCAGCACCACTCTAATCTAGAATCTGGTTTCCAGCATCTGCAGTCTTTGTTTTTACCTAGTTGATTTTAACCCTACTGCGGATCCTCTTGCCAGGTTTAATCGGAAGCACTAGCTTTCGGAGTGCTGCTCCTTCATCAGGTGATTGTCCTATTTTATGGTTTCCCAGAACATGGATGAGTCCAGTGATTTCAGAGAATCCATGTGCTTCCCCTCTCCTTCCTTTATCAGAAACCCCATGGATTTGTTTTGCATCCTTTTTAACCTCTGCAGACTGTAAACACTTTCCAGCCATTGTAACATTTTGAAAATGTTTCAGTGTTTCAAAGTAGAGCAGCAGAGAAATCAATTTACACACAGCAAGCTCACCACAAGCAGTAAGGAGGTCATAAACAATTTCCAGTAATGTTGACTGAAGAGTGAACATTGAACATCTGAAACACTGAAAATAAAATCACCGGTTCTTTTGAGACACAAGTTAGTTTGAGTTATTTTTATCTCCACCTGAGAGGTAGACTGGGTCTTGTTTTAATATCTTGGAGATTATAGTCTTAAGGTTGGAATTTCCCCAGCCACTTGGTGCTGTCTGTCTTGAGGATCTGAGCAGATGGGTTTTGTGCTTTGTGTTCCTCCTCTTCTGTTTTCAGTGATTGAAATACGATGCAGTAATGTCTGTAATGCTTCGGGAATTCATGTGTAGCCAACCTGATACATTTACAGGGTCGTCCAGGCTACTTCAGGCACTCTTTATTCTGTGTGGAGTTTGCACTCTTTGTTCTGTGTGAGGTTTGCACGTTCTCCCTGTGTCTGCGTGGGTTTCCTCCGGGTGCTCCGGTTTCCTCCCACAGTCCAAAGATGTGCAGGTTTGGTGCATTGGCCACGCGAAATTGCTCATAGTGTTCAGGGATATGCAGGCTAGGTGGGTTAGCCAGGGGAAATGCAGCGTTTGTTTTGATTTTATTTGAGGTATTGCTGTCACATGTACCCAAGTACAGTGAAAAGTTTTGTTTTGCAAGCAATATAGGCAAATCATACCATTTAAGATCAGGATAGAGTAAGGGGGGATGGGTCTAGGTGGGATATCTTCAGGGGGTTGGTGTGGACTCGATGGGCCGAATGGGATTCTACGATTGCATTTCCAAGCAAAAGGAAGTTGCTCACGATGAACCACGACAAAAGCCTCTGCATCTGTCTCCATATTTCTTTTACAAAGCCACATTGCAGCAGGAGATGTGTGACAGTCTCTACCCCCAGCCACCACACTGTCTCCTCCCCCTCGCAGCCACAGCGAGGGCATTGTGCAATGGCACAGACTGACCATGAAGGATCTTGTTGTACCCTTCTCACCACCAACCAAGCAATGTTGCGGTGCTTATTGGAAAGCTCTGGTGATGAGCCAATCTGCCATATAACTTTGACAGTCTGCTCGGGGAACCACCCGACAGGATCAACCCTCTCCCTTTCCCGTTGCCAGCCTAGATGTTTATGCTGTCAGGTCCAATGGTGCACAATGGGAACATGTCTCAGGCGAAAGCAACACTCACAGCTGACACTGTTCAGTTAGGGTTGCCAACTTGAGCATACATTCTCTTGAGGTTTCATTGTATGATCTGCCTCCAAGTCAAATTTCCAAAAAAAGTTCTAATGATATTGAAAGAACATTTCTTTTTCTTCCTCTCTCACGCGCTCTCTCTTGCTCGCTGTAGTGTTCTGAAGATTAGTCTTTAATTCCTGGAGATTTCAGTGCAGTGTTGGAAGGCTGGAATCCTTGCGGTGGAAATGTACATCTTGTCTGTATCTCTCTCTCTCTTTGTCAGGAATTCTGCTTCCAACCAGATACTCATCTCAATAAAAAAAAGCCTTAACCCTCCTAAGCCTCGATGTTCTTACGTGAACAAAGTTTCCAAAACCAAAATCTTTGCATCATATTATTAAATTAGAATTTGAGATGTGGGTGGTACCACATTACATTTTGTAATCTCTGGTATTCTTGGAAGAAACTCTATTGCTGCCAGATATTTGACTTGGCAGCTAAATGACCACTAACTTAACCCTTTACCTCTAGACTTGCATTGCTGCACTATGTGTAATCAGATAGGAACTTTTGGTTTATTTTAATATGTTAAGAACTCTCTGTGTGATCTTATAAAGTCAGGTTTAAGTCACTTCAATATTATTGACCCACGAATTAGTTTTATGTGTGTCTATACTATATTACACATGCACAGACACATGTATATACATTGTACCAGAGGTCAGAAACTCTCTCAGTCTCTGTCATAGGCAGTTTTGAAAAATATAAATGAAGACGACTGGCCCAGCAAAGGGAAATTTTGATTTTAATGCCCGTAGGCTATTACACATTACTGTCCAGAGACAGAGAAAAGTCAGGCAGCAAAATGAGGGAGAAGGAGGCTGGCTGATTGGCTGGAGGTACTCGAGAGATTCTCAGGAGGTTAGGAGTGATTGGAAGGAGTTTCAAAGTGCTCCAGTTTTCTCCCACAGTCCGAAGGTGTGCTGGATTGGCCCTGGGAAACTACCACATAGTGTCCAGGGATATGTAGTTTCAGGTGGATTGGCCATGCTAAGTTACCTCGTAGTGTTCAGGGATGTGCAGGTTTAGGTGGATTGGCCATGGGAAATTGCTCCATAGTGTCCAGGGATGTGCAGGTTAGGCTTAACCATGGTATGAAAGAAGACACGCCATGGGGGTTTACGGGGTTGAGGTGAGGGATTGAGGCTGTGTTGGGATGCACTTCAGACTGATGGTGCAGATTCGATGGGCCGAACGGCCTCTTCCTGCACTGCAGGGATTCTATTACATGCTCTCAAATAGGTGAACAAAGGCATAAGTGACTCTCACCATGGTTGAGGAAAGGAATAGATATATTACCAAGAAGGGTGCTAAGAAAGCAATGAGGAGGGCTCCAGTGAAGAGCAGCAAGGAGATGAGAAGGTTAAGGAAAGAAAGCGACGCCATCTACACCTACAGAGTAATGATCTCGACCCTGATGATGCAACTGGATGAGCACTTAAAATGCCAGGGCTTTGTAAGCTCCAGGTCATGTGCAGGTAATTGGGATAGGAGTTAGACGTGGTGGGCCGAAGGCCTGTTTCTCTGCAGTGTGACTCTAGGACTGGTATCTCCTCCAAGGCCACAAGCATCATGAACTTGTGCATCAACGATCTCTTCAAGCGAGAAGACTCAAGAAGGCAAGCAGAAAAATTTTCAAGAGGAAGACTCCTCTTAAGAAACATCTTTGGTCAATTCTGTGGTTAGAGTCAGATCAGACTTGAAATGGTAACGCTACTTCTCTCTCCACAGATGCTGCCAGATCTGCCGAGTTTCTCCAGCATCTTCTGGATTTCCTTTTTCAGATTTCCAGCACCTGCAGTGTTTTGCTTTTATTGGAGGTTGAAGTTTGATTGGTAGATGTGTGGAAGAGGATGAAAGGTTCGGATAAGTTGGACAAGGGCAGGCTGTTCCCTGATGGTATAAGGTCTATGGGACAGCCAGAGTTGTGGGAAAGGGAATACAGATGGAGTGTGAAAAGAACAGCAGGAGAGTGGAACTGGCTGGATTGCTGGCATGGATTGGATTGGCTGAATGGGCACTTTTTGTGCTGTACAGAGAAACCTCGATTATCCAGCATTCAGTTAACTGAGTTTCAGATTATCTGAACAAGATCGCAAAAGTCCCGATGTTTGGCTAACTACGTTATCCAGGATTTGATTATCCATCATTCGATTTAACCGAATGAAATACTCCCCGCCTGTGTCCTTCAGATAATCCAGGTTCCTCTGTAGATGATTCCTGAGTTGAATTTCAGTGTGAAGGCAATTAGAATTAGCTTTATTGTCACCTGTACTCAAATGAGTGCAGTGAAAACTTTATAAGTCACGGTGCCACTTTAGTACAAAGCTCCCTTGATATTTCTTCTTCAGTTCCAGTTCTTAGAAAAATACAGAAGTAAAAAGACCAGCATTGCAGATTTTAGGAATAAGTTATAAAATGGAGATAAACGAAGTTCAGAACAATGGTCTTCCAACCCAGTTCATGCTGGCAACCAGTCTCCAGTCCACACCAGGCTTCACCCTCACTGTTCACAAGGCCAAGAGAGTACTCTGGAATCCCATTGAGGTAGGAAGTCCATGCTGAGGCCACGCCCGGCTGAGAGACCACCATGTACCACTGGAAGACCACCACACCAGGCTGAGAGACCACCATGTACCACTGAAAGACTACCACGCTAGCCTGACAGGCTGCCAAGCCAGGCCAAGAGGACTCCACTCTGGGTCTGCACTGAGGCCAGGAGGCCAAGAAGAGAGAAGAGGAGAAAAGAAAAGACAAAGAGAAAATAAAAGAAAAGGAACGGTCGAACTCCGGCTGAAGCGTCCTATTCCGCCTCCATCTTGGATAATTGCTCCCCCATCAGAGCCACAAAGCTACAGTGTTGCAGAGCTGATCGCTATCCATTTACTGTCCTGCTTTGCTGTGGGTCACTGATGGTGCAGTTGACCACCACCTTCGTGGGTTAAGGCCTTGAAAATAAAACCAATAGGCATACCCTTTGTGACCAATTGTTCGGTGCATTGCCCCTGGCCAGAAGTGTTAATACGTTGGCTAAGAGAGCAGAACACAGTTTGTGATTTCTACCGTTAGTTGAGCGGTTTTGCCCACATTCAAGATGGCGGGTGGTGGGGGACGGTCACCTGTGAAAAATTGGAAGCAGATAATTAAGGATCTTAGGAGGAGGCCATAATGCCCGTTGCGCCTGTACTGGTTCCTTGAAAGAGCTCTATCATTGGTCCCCTAGCGTCATATGAATTATTCCATGCTCAGTTCCCATGATGTTGCCACCCATTTGAGGTATGGTCCAACGTGGCTGGTTCAGTGGTCCCCAGGGCAGGGGCGCAGTGTTGGTGGGGTTAGGAAACAGTTTCCCGTTGAGAAAGAAATGGCATGTTCTGGTCAATTCACCGCGAATGCTTTTGCACGCAGCAGTACAACATTAGACTGAGTCCGTTACAGAAATCCCAATGGCAGTGCTACATCAGAGGTATGTGTTAGGTAAATAGACGTCGCTCGGAAATTGGCCGGGAGCTGTTACTGCTTGATGACTCGAGCTCTGAGTGACAGATGTTTGGCAGATCTCCCGTTAAGCCAAGTAACTGAATGTCATGTTGTAGCTGCTGGGGAAGGTGGGCAGAGAAGGGAGGGGTGTGGTGGTGGAGGAGAGCGAGTTAATCCTCAAACTGAAAGATACAGAACGGAAGGTTTCTGGTCCTTTAGCCTAAACTACAGCTCTGCGCTTCCTGAGAAAGCAAAATTCTGTTTGAAAAGCCCTTGCTCTCAAAAACAGAACTGCTTTTCTCTGACCAGCATCTTAACCGTTTTTATGGAGATTTCCTTCACTTTTGCAGCTTTGTTCGACTGGAAACTGGTGTAAGCTGGGGAAACTGAGTTTCTGCTTCTCTTAATCTGCTTAATCATTTAAAAAAGATACATTTGGAAGTTGATAGCTGTGTTGAGAGACTATGTTTGGTATTCAGGGCTGTGTGCCAGTATAGCAAAATGCTACCCACTTCAGTAAAGTTTCCCGCTGAGGATTGCTCCACTGAAATTGAGCCTAATATTGATAGGAGAGTAAAGTTTCTGGATCATGACCAAGGAGGCTACAGAGAGCCTGGTGTTTTGGTTGCTGGGAAACTCCTGGTCCCCATCACTCAGTACCTTGTGTGGCCAGCTTTGTAGCTGCCTTTCTTTTCCAGCACAGCTGTTTGCGGTGTGACCTCTTGCCAAATTCTGCATCACTGTCACCAGCCCCTCACCATCACTTCCCGCTGTCAGAGACTTTGGTTACGTAGCCGGGGTATAATGGTGAAACTGGAGAAGGGTAGGTGGAGAGCTGAATTGATGGCCGTGTTCAGTACCATGTGGGATCATAGGAGATGGGAGCAGGAGCTCCTTGAGTCTGCTTCTCTTGACCATGGTTGATCCATAAAACATAGGAGCAGAGATTAGGCCATTCAGCCCATCGAATCTGCTCTGCCATTCAGTCATGGCTGATAAGTTTCTCAACTCTATTCTCCCACTTTCTCCCCATAACCCTTGATCCCCTTGATACTGAAGAACCTAGCTATTTATCTCAGTCTTAACTATACTCATTGACCTAGCTTCCACAACCTTCTGTGGCCATACATTCACCACTCTCTGGCTGAAGAGGTTTCTCCTTATCTCCGTTCCAAAAGGTCTTCCCTTTACTCGAAGACTATGACCTCAGGTCCTAGTCTCTCCTACCAATGTTCCCGTCACTGACTCTGTATGTGGTTGTGATCTCTGGAACTGAAGGTCAGTGCTGTGATTAGCGTACTGACACCGATTGACACACAGCTTAGTGGGAATGTTGGTCATAGTCTAAAGGTGTAGAGTAGGCCATTTCAGACTGAGACAAGGAGAAACATCTTCATCCAAAGAGTGGTGAGCCCGTGGAGTTCACTGCCACAGAAAGCAGTTGAGGCCAAAGTATATTTTCAATGTGATCTGAAAATTAGTTTTTTTTGTCCTTGGCCCCTCCAGGCCAGTCTGAAACATGGATGATCCTCATCCTCCAACATGGACAATGGTCTGTCTCTATCTCCCTCTCTCTCCGCCCTTCTCTCTCTCTCTCTCTCTCTCTCACACTCACACACACACACACACACACACACACACTTTCTCCACATCTCCTTCCTGTCTTTCTCTCTCTCACACATGCACTCTGTCTCACTCTCTCTCTCTTGCTCGCTCTTTTTCCCTCATGCACACATTCTCTCTCACACACTCTTTCTCCTTCACACATACAATCTGTCTCTCTCACACTCTCTCCCCCTTCTTGTTTCTCTCCCTCACACACACTCCCTCCCTCTCATACACTTGCTCTCACTCTTTGTCTCGCACTCTCTCTCTCTCTCTCTCTCAGACTCTCTAACTCACACCATTTTTATCTCTCTCACATTTTCTTTCCTCTCTCACACGCTCTCTTTCTCTCGCATGCTCACTCACTCTCTCCTCCCTTTCTATCTCTGTCACACACATTCCCTCCCTCTCACACTCTCTCTCTCTCTTCCCCCTTCCTATCTCTGTCTCACACACACTCACTCTCTCTCTCTTTTCACACACACACACTCTCTCTTTTCACACACACACACTCTCTCTCTCTTCACACACACTCTCTCTCTCTCTTGCTCTGACACATACATACTCTCTCTTTTGCTGTCTCACACACACTCTCCCCGTCTCTCTCTCTCTCTCTCTCTCTCTTTCTCCCACCGCCCCGCATCTCCTTTTCTCCCTTCTCAAGGTAGGAGCTGTAGAACAATCAGTGCCTTTTGAAACGAGCTAGTCATTGATGTGAGAGAGAGAGAGAGAGAGAGAGAGCTGAGAGGATCAAGGAGGACGCTCTCTGAAAATACCTGCAAATCAGTAGAATAAATGTGAAGTGTTGTTAAATGTGACTGGGGGTGGTGATGGGATGCCTTGTTCAGGAATTGTGAAGAAAGTAAGGGAAAGGCAAACCATACTGTGTTAACGTGTTGGTAAAACATTAGCAACAAATTTCACGGTGTTGAGTTTTTAATGAGTGCCTCCTCAACATAAGAATGTAAACTGATGCTGATGCAGAGGCTAACCCAGCACAGCCTTGAGACAGTTCTGAGGTCAGTCTGCGCTCTGCCTATATAAACCAGAGAGATTATACAGTATAGTGATTATACAGTTAACCACAGTGAGCAGCTCGATAAGTCTTCAAGTTTAAAGGCAACACCAGATGGGGAGCAAATGGCCTTTCCGAGCTGCAGGGAGTTGAGAAACCTGTCTGGGCAGGAAGCAAAGCAAATTTCGGCTTTATGGAATTATTCATTCAAGGGATGAATGGCCAGCGTTTATTAGGAGAAAGTGAGGACTGCAGATGCTGGAGATCAGAGTCGGGAGGGTGGTGCTGGAAAAGCGCAGCAGGTCAGGCAGCATCCGAGGAGCAGGAAAAATCGAGCAAAAGCCTTTCATCAGGAATGAGTGTGTTGCCCAATTATTGCCCGTCCCTAATTGCCCCAGAGGGCTGCGTTAACCACATTGCTGTGGGTCTGGACTCACATGGAGGCCAGACCAGGTAAGGATGGCAGTTTCCTTTCCGAAAGGATATGAGTGACCCAGATGGGTTTTCCCCAACAATTCTCAGTGGTCATCATTCGATTCTTAGTTGCGGTTTTAGTTTTGAAAATTGAATTTAAATTCCACCATCTGCCTGGGTGGGATTTTGAACCTGGATCCCCAGAACATTAGCTGTGTTTCTGGATTAATAGTCAAAAAGTGTGGCACTAGAAAAGTACAGCAAATCAAGCAGCATCCGAGGAGCAGGAGAATCGACGTTTCCATTCACTCCACTAAACGAGAGTGTGGCGTTAATCTCGTGAATCATTCCACGCCCACGCTAGCACCTTGCCATTCTCCCTAAAATGGCCTGTGCAAACATTGCTGCCGTTAATCCATTCTCCCTGTCATATTCTTTCGGAACATTGTCACTTTTCTATGATGTTACTCGGTTTGGCAAGCCCCAGCGTTTGCTATTTTTAGGAGCAACATGGTGGCTCAGTGGTGAGCACTGCTTCCTCACAGCACCAGAGACCCAGGTTCGATTGCAGCCTCGGAGTGTGGAGTTTGCACATTCTCCCCGTGTCTGTGTTGTGGGTATCCTCCAGTTTCGTCCCACAATCCAAAGATGGAGTCCCAGGTAGGCAGGACAGTAAAGATGGTGTTTGGTATGCTTGCCTTTAGTGGGGAGTTGGAAGGCCATGTTGCAGCTGTACAGGACATTGATTAGGCCACTTTTGGAATACTGCTTGTAGTTTGGTCTCCCTGCTTAGGAAGGATGTTGTGAAACTTGAAAGGGTTCAGAAAAGATCTACAAGGATGTTGCCAGGGTTGGAGGATTTGAGCTATAGGGAGAGGCTGAACAGGCTGGGGCTGTTTTCCCTGGAGCGTCAGAGGCTGAGGGGTGACCTTATAGAGGTTTACAAAATCATGAGGGGCTTGGATAGGGTGACCGGCCAAGGCCTTTTCCCCAGGGCAAGGGAGTCCAAAACAAGAGGGCACAGGTTTAGGGTGAGAGGGGAAAGATAGAAAAGGGATCTACGGGGCAACATTTTCACACAGAGGGTGGTGCGTGTATGGAATGAGCTGCCAGAGGAAGTGGTGGAGGCTGGTACAATTACGACATTTAAAAGGCACTTGGATGGGTATATGAATAGGAAGAGGGGCTTAGAGAGAAAGGAATGACAATGGGATTAGATTAATTTGGGTTATCTGGTCAGCATGGATGAGTTGGACTGAAAGGTCTGTTTCCGTGCTGTACATCTCTCTGATTCTGTGCATGTGCAGGCTAGGTGGATTGGCCATGGGAAATGCAGGATTATAGGGTGGATGGGATGCTTTTCAGAGGACCTGTGTGGACTCAGGGGCCAAATGGTCTGCAGGGATACTATGATAACCATCCCTCTGTTTTATAACCCCCCTAGAAATTTTGTTGTGCCCAATAATGTCTATCCCTAAATGGAAATGAAAATCTGAATGGAAGTCCGGGAAAGCAATCTATACCAACGTATGGAGTATTACTCTCAACACAGTGTCACACACTTTGCTCAAAGCACATGTATTCAACTCATCTGCACTTGTTTTAATGTTCCATACTGTCCCCTGTTCACTGTTTCCTCTTTCTCTTCCATTCCGAATCCGACCCTCCTGCATTGCCTTCACCTGTTGCACAACCCCTCCTTGCTGAATGCCCCTGTTTCCAGCTCTTCCTCTCACCCTCCTGTGGTCACCCTAGGTATGCCAGGGACCCGGGTTTGACGCCACCCTCAGGTAACTGTCTGTGTGGAGTTTGCACATTCCCTCCGTGTCTGCGTGGGTTTACTCCAGGTCCGCCGATTCCCTCCCATCGTCTAACGATGTGCAGATCAGGTGGGTTGGCCGTGGGAAATTCAGGGTTACAGAGTTAGGGCGGGGGGACACGGGATCTGGGTGGGATGCTCTTCAGAGGGTCAGTGTGGAGTCAGTGGGCCGAATAACCTGCTGCCACACTTTAGGGATTCTGTGATTCTATGATGTAGACCTCCCAGATTCAGCTCAGTATCCCACAGTGTAAGGGGCATCTGCTTTTAAAGCTGCCCCACATTCCCTCAGTTTTCCCATCATGCCCTCTCCATTCAGGGATTACCGCCCTATGAGCCCTACATGTAGCCCGTGTATTCCCCACTGTAATCAGCTCATAGAAATATGGAAGATAGAAGCAGGAGGAAGCCATTTGCTTCATAATTCATTTACGGTCATGGATGATCGTCCAACTCAATAGCCTAATCCTGCTTTCTCCCCATAACCTTTGACCCCATTTGGCCCAAATGTTTTATCTAGCTGCCTCTCGAATACACCCAATGTTTTGGCATCAACTACTTCCTGTAATAATGAATTCCACAGACTCACCACTCTGTGGGTGAAGTTTGGGCGGCATGGTGGCTCAGTGGTTAGCACTGCTGCCTCCCAGCACCAGGGTCCCTGGTTTGATTCCAGCCTCAGGACTATCTGACTGTGTGGAGTTTGCACCTTCTCCCAGTGTCTGCGTGGGTTTCCTCTGGTTGCTCTGGTTTCCTCCCACGGTCCAAAGATGTGCAGGTTAGGTGAATTGGCCATGCTAAGTTGCCCATAGTGTTAGGTGTATCATTCAGAGGGAAATAGGTCTGGATGGGTTACTCTTTGGAGGGTCGGTGTGGACTGGTTGGGCCGGAGGGCCTGTTTCCATACTGTATTGAATCTAATCTAATCTAATCTAATCTAAAAATGTCTCCTCATCTCCATCCTGAATGGTCCAACCTGACTCCTCAGACTGTGACCCCCCCCCGCCAGTTCTGGACACACCCTCCATCGGGAACATCCTCCCTGCATCTACCCTGTCCAGTCCTGTTAGTATCTTGTACATCTCTGAGATTCCCCCACCTCAGTCATCTGAACTCCAGTGAAATAGTCCTAACCCAGTCGATCTCTCCTCATACGGCAGACCCATCATTCAGAGTGCAAACCCGCAGATCGGTAACCCTAGGCCCAATGCTCAGTGAACACATGCCATTGTTATTCAGGGGGAGTACAAATTGGGCCATTTTTTGCTGTTGGGCAAGTGCCTAAGGCTATTAGAAATATACAAGCAGTCATTTGGTGGCACAGAACGTGAGCATTGCTGAATAAAGGTGACAATTTGTCTAAGTTTTTCATTTTACACTCATCAGGACGTTTCACTAGAATGCCAATTTAAGGGGAAAAGCAACATTTATACTGCGTGAGGGAGAGCCAATCAGTCCAAGTCCTCCTCTGGTGCAATACAAATAATGTTTGGTCCCCCTTGTATTGGTGTTCTTGTGAAGTGTCCAGACAAAAAATGTTGGCAAAACGGTTGCCTCTTCTCAGCTAAGCTAAGAACCGTCTCACAAACGTGACCCCTCTTGACCTCTGTCTCTTTCTTTCTTAGTCTCTCTCCTCTAACCTTTCTCTGAATCATTTCCCGGGGGTGGGGGGGGGAGTACTTTTCTGCTTTATAGAGTTCTTATTTGGCGGGATGCAAGAACTTGAAACCAAGATTTTACATCTGATTCGAATTGCAAATTGGTGAGATTAGAGGCTATTATTGGAAAATAACATTTCAGTATATTGTTCCCAAATCTCCTCAAAAAAAATTTTTGTTAAAGCTTTTTAAAATAATGACTATTAGTGCAAAGAGATTTTTTTTCCCCAGGAGCCTTAGCCAGAACTCTGAGCCAAGCCTTTTACTGTGGCCTTTCCCTTGCTCATTGTTAATGGTTGATGTTTTCCATTATTAAACCTGAAGTTTATTGCTCAAGAAATGGAAGGCATTAGACCCAAAAGGGCCTGCAAGGGGTTTTGGCACCGAATCAACTCCATATATCAAGGGCAGAATTGCCTGTGTTTTAATATTCCAGCTGATTGTGCCCTCAATGCTGTTGTTTTGTTTGCCTTAAGTTTTTAACCGTTCTACACCCAGCAGTGATCACACGTCGATCGATGTGGAATGCATCTGTCAGTCAGGCCCACCTGTCTAACAGGTATTATCGATACAGTTTCCCTCAGACTATCACCTCGAATGGAGCTGGTGGGGTCACTAGCTCGAGACAGAGAATGTAAGGATTCTGTGAAACGCGTACCTTTCTTCATTTCAGAAAGCGTTGGTAGAATCCCTACAAAAGTAGAAGCAGGCCATTCAGCCCACACTGATCCTCGAAGAGTATTTCACGCTACAAGGCCAGCATGGTGGCTCAGTAGTTAGTAGTACTGCCTCACAGCACCAGGGACCTGGGTTCAATTCCCGCCTCAGGTGACTGTGTGGAGTTTGCACATTCTCCCCGTGTCTGCGTGGGTTTCCTCTGGGTGCTCCGGTTTCCTCCCACAGTCCAAAGGCGTGCAGGTTAAGGTAGATTGACTATGGTAGGTGTGGACTTACAGGGATAGGATAGGATAGGATAGGGGTCTGGGTCTGAGTAGGATGCTGTTGAGAGGGCTGATGGGGACTCAATGGGCTGAATGGCCTGTTTTCACACTGTAGGGATTCCATCTATGATTTCTGAAATGGAGAAAGATATGCGTTTCGTAGAATCCTTACAATCTGTGTCTCTAGCTCGTGACCCCACCACTCCCAGGCCATTTGGCCCATCGAGTCCGCAGTGACCCTCCAAAGAGCATCCCACCCAGACCCCCACCCCCTGCATTTCCCATGGTTAATCCACCTAGCCTGCACACTGGGTAATTTTGCACGGCCAATCCACCTAGCCTGCACACTATGGGTAATTTCACACAGCCAAGCCTGCACATCTTTGGACTATGGGAGAAAACCAGAGCAAACTCCAAGCAGACAGTCATCCAAGGGTGGAATCAAACCCAGGCCCCTGGCACTGTGAGGCAACAGTGCTGACCACTGATCCACTGTAACTGCATAGAGCCGGCTCTATTTTCCTGCTCCTCAGATGCTGCCGGGCCTGCTGTGCTTTTCCAGCACCACTCAAATCTAGACTCTGATTTCCAGCATCTGCAGTCCTCACTTTTGCCGAGAGCTGGCTCTCCCCATTCAACAAATTCATTCAACAAATCTGGAATATAAAGCTAGTGTTAGCCTTGATGACCATTGGTGTTTTTTTGCGTGTGCAGCAGCTCCTTAAAAAGTTAGAATTGGCCATTTTCCTGCTCCTCATTTTCCCCTCCCCCACTTCCAGTTTGCATCAGCTGTCATGGAAAGGGCACATTTTTCACATTGCTGAACAATGCCAGTGACTAATGACCCCATTCATTATTTCAAATACCGGTCAATGTGTTCTTTTTGTTGGGGAAGGTGAGAAATACAATTTTATTCTCCAACTCATCGACTTTAGAGACACGCATTGAAACAATCAAGAGAAATTTCTGGATTACCTTCATAACAGCCAGTGCTCTATACTCTTCTGGGGGTGCTTGTCGTTTTACAAGTTTATATAACCCTGTGTCTAGCTCATAAAAGGAATAACTTATGACACAGTGACGTTGTGCAAGCTGCAGTAATGAAGATTGATTTTGTCACCAAGTCTGGTGATATGCGCAAGACTACTGCATCATTCACTGTGATGCCTAATTAATTCTCAAACTATTACTCAAGTTTATTGCAAATTTGTTAAGACAATGCTTCCATAAGGGAATCTATAACATCTTCTGAAAGAAAGAGCATTAAATGTTTATTTTTCTTTCTTTAAAAAAGCACACACACAATTTGCTGGAGACAGATTTTATGCCCAGGTTACTGACTCCAGTGGAACCTGAAGATCCATCTTTGTCCTACTCAGTCCTCCTCTGAGCTCAAAACCACACAACGAGTGTGTCCCACAGACCCTGCTCCTTGCTAACTCCATTGTTGGTTCATGTCCTTAGCCTGACCCTGCCAATATTTTCATCGCCCTGGGACATGGCTTAACTTTTGGGTTTCACTGTACACAAATGTCGAACCATCTAGAAACCCCAGCTCCTGCATTCTTTTCGGTATCTGAATGTCCCGTCTGCCGCAGTGCCCCAAACCCAGCTCTGAACACGCTGAAACACCAAGTGGGTGCTGAAAGTCAGGAATGAAGACCAGAAGTTGCTGGGGAAACTCAGCAGGTGTGGAGAGAAAGCAGAGTTAATCAGGAGAGAAGGGGTTTGATGTGTGGAGGGGGTGGGGACAGTGGTGTGTGTGGGGGGGGGGTGGGGAAGAGGGGGAGAGGTTGTTGAGTGGGAGTGGGGCTGCCGTGTACCGGGACTGGATTAGTGGTGCTGGAAGAGCACAACAGTTCAGGCAGCATCCAACGAGCAGCGAAATCGACGTTTCGGGCAAAAGCCCCAAACGTCGATTTTGCTGCTCGTTGGATGCTGCCTGAACTGCTGTGCTTTTCCAGCACCACTAATCCAGTATTTGGTTTTCAGCATCTGCAGTCATTGTTTTTACCGTGTACCGGGACTGACAGGTCATTGTGAGGGGCAAGTGAAGGCAATACTTTGCCCCCATGCACATCTGTTGGCTTCCAAGGGTGCTTCACCCTCACCCTCCTTCTTTATACTCTTAACCCCCCCCTCCACCCGACATTCCTCGCTGCCCCCACATTTTGTCGACCCACCCGTCTTTCATTCTATCTGCCCATTTTCCTCAATTGACCCCTTTTATCCAATAACCCCACCCCCTTCGTCATTCTCTCTCCCCATTCCTTTCCTCATTCTCCCCACCCCCTTCCTCATTCACCCCCCACCCCCTTCCTCATTCTCTCCCCCACCCCTTCCTCATTCTCCACCCCCACCCCCTTCCTCATTCTCCCCCTCCCCTTCCTCATTCTCCCCATCCCCTCATTCATTCTCTCCCACTCCCTTCCTCATTCTTTCCCCCACCCCATTCCTCATTCTTGCCCCCATTCCTTCCTCATTCTCCACCCCCACCCCCTTCCTCATTCTCCCCTCCCCTTCCTCATTCTCCCCCACCTCCTTCCTCATTCTCTCTCACCCCACCCCTTCCTCATTCTCCCCCATCCTCATTCTTCCCCACTCCCTTCCTCATTCTCCTCCACCCCCTTCCTCATTCTCTCCCCCCACCCCTTCCTCATTCTTCCCCCACCCCATTCCTCATTCTTCCCCCCCATTCCTTCCTCATTCTCCACCCCCACCCCCTTCCTCATTCTCCCCTCCCCTTCCTTATTCTCCCCCACCTCCTTCCTCATTCTCTCTCCCCCCACCCCTTCCTCATTCTCCCCCCACCCCATTCCTCATTCTCCCCCACTCCCTTCCTCATTCTCCCCCACTCCCTTCCTCATTCTCCCCCACCCCCTTCCTCATTCTCTCCCCACCCCTTCCTCATTCTCCCCCCTCCTCATTCTCCCCCACCTCCTTCCTCATTCTCTCACACCCCCACCCCCTTCTTCATTCTCTCCCCCACCCCCTTCCTCATTCTCTCCCCCACCCCCTTCGTCATTCACCCCCCACCCCTTCCTCATTCTCCATCCCCACCCCCTTCCTCATTCTCTCCCCCACCCCCTTCCTCATTCTCTCCCCCACCCCCTTCGTCATTCACCCCCCACCCCTTCCTCATTCTCCATCCCCACCCCCTTCCTCATTCTCTCCCCCACCCCTTCCTCATTCTCCCCCCTCCTCATTCTTCCCCACCCCCTTCCTCATTCTCCACCCCCACCCCCTTCCTCATTCTCTCCCCCACCCCTTCCTCATTCTCCCCCCTCCTCATTCTTCCCCACCTCCTTCCTCATTCTCTCACACCCCCACCCCCTTCCTCATTCTCTCCCCCACCCCTTCCTCATTCTCCCCCACCCCCTTCCTCATTCTCTCCCCCCACCCCTTCCTCATTCTCCCCCCACCCCTTCCTCATTCTCCCTCCACCCCCCCACCCCTTCCTCATTCTCCCTCCACCCCCCCACCCCTTCCTCATTCTCCCTCCACCCCCCCACCCCTTCCTCATTCTCTCCCCCACCCCCTTCCTCATTCTCTCCCACCCACCCACCCCTTCCTCATTCTCTCCCCCACCCCCTTCCTCATTCTCTCCCACCCCCCCACCCCTTCCTCATTCTCCCTCCACCCCCCCACCCCTTCCTCATTCTCCCTCCACCCCCCCACCCCTTCCTCATTCTCCCTCCACCCCCCCACCCCTTCCTCATTCTCCCTCCACCCCCCCACCCCTTCCTCATTCTCCCTCCACCCCCCCACCCCTTCCTCATTCTCCCCCCACCCCCTTCCTCATTCTCTCCCCCACCCCCTTCCTCATTCTCTCCCACCCACCCACCCCTTCCTCATTCTCTCCCCCACCCCCTTCCTCATTCTCTCCCACCCCCCCACCCCTTCCTCATTCTCCCTCCACCCCCCCACCCCTTCCTCATTCTCCCTCCACCCCCCCACCCCTTCCTCATTCTCCCTCCACCCCCCCACCCCTTCCTCATTCTCCCTCCACCCCCCCACCCCTTCCTCATTCTCCCTCCACCCCCCCACCCCTTCCTCATTCTCCCCCCACCCCCTTCCTCATTCTCTCCCCCACCCCCTTCCTCATTCTCTCCCACCCACCCACTGCTTCCTCATTCTACTACACCCCAATGCATCCTCATCTCCCCCTCCCCTACTCCTTCCTAACTCGAGGTGATGAAGCTTTGGTCCACGTTCCAGCTCTGGCATCTCCTCTGGCTGCTTTTCCTCTCTGAGAATGTGGTTACGGTGGAAGGAAGCTGCCATGTTTATTTTTATAGATTTGGTGGTACCAAAGGCTGCACAGATTCCGGGTCCGAATACCCCCCCCCCCAGGAACGGGCGATAGGCGGGGGCTGAGCTGCCCCGGGGACAGGGTCACCATATTCCCAGAGGCTGGTGGAAAGGGCCAGAGGGTTGAAATATTTCAAAAGTTAAATTCTGAACTCTTTAAATCAATGTCCTGTGTGTTTGTCACTTCCCTGTGAACTGTAGCACTCAGTTCCCCTGTTAGTTTGTGGGATAGTCTGTCTGAAAACACTTTGCATGTGGTCAGTTAGCTCAGTTGGCTGGATGGCTGGTTTACAATGCAGAGTGATCCTACACCAGGTCACCACGATGGACTCCCCTTCTCAATCTCTCCCCTCGCCTGAGGTGTGGTGTCCCTCAGGTTAAACTCACAACATGTCGTCTCTCTAATGAAAGTGCAGCTCAGTGTCTCTGCTGATTTACCTGTCACGCAGTTTTATCTGACACTGCACCAATTTTGTTAAACGTTCCACATTAGGAAAAGAAAACTTTATTCTTTAAAAGCTGCAGTATGCTGTTTGTACTATATTAAACTGACATCTCTGGAGGAATCACATTGGGATGGACGTTTTCGAATTTCACAAGCAGGACGATGGAAAATCCTGTTCTATTTCAGATTTTGCAGTCGTCTTTCTGTGACTGTGATACTGATCCAACAATGTGCTGTGAGTTAGCTTTAGCACCGAAATACATTCATTGATTATTACTTGTCTGAAGTCACATGACACTAGGTTATAGTCCAACCGGTTTATTTGAAATCACCAGCTTTTGGAACGCTGCCAGGTTCACCTGATGAAGGATCAGCGCTCTGAAAGCTTGTGATTGGAAATAAACCTGTTGGACTACAAGCTGGTGTCGTGTGACTTCCTTCGTAGTCCACCCCAGTCTGACACTGATACCTGTGCATCGTGATTATTATTTGGTTTGACCTTAACTTGTGCAGGTGCCAGTAGTGCCTAGGACCAACTTACATCCCACACCCCTCCTAGAAACCCACAGACTGGGAGCACGAGCCCCTGCCTTGGTGATGCATCTGATGTCGGAGCATGGCTGGTACAAGCTGGCTACTCGTGTACTTTGTTTCCAAGCAAGTGCAAAGAAGCAAGGAAACCCAAATCACACTGGAGGCAGTTTGCAATTCAAATTCCTTATCACACTGCACTGTCACATTGTTGAAAACAACAAGCACAGACCACAGTCCAGGAGCAGCAGTTGGTGCAGTACTGAGGGAATGCTGCACTGTCAGAGGGTCAGTACTGAGGGAGTGCTGCACTGTCAGAGGGTCAGTACTGAGGGAATGCTGCACTGTCAGAGGGTCAGTACTGAGGGAGTGCTGCACTGTCAGAGGGTCAGTACTAAGGGAGTGCTGCACTGTTGGACGGTCAGTGCTGAGGGAGTGCTGCACTGTTGGAGGGTCAGTACTGAGGGAGTGCTGCACTGTTGGAGGGTCAGTACTGAGGGAGTGCTGCACTGTTAGAGGGTCAGTACTGAGGGAGTGCTGCACTGTTGGAGGGTCAGTGCTGAGGGAGTGCTGCACTGTTGGAGGGTCAGTGCTGAGGGAGTGCTGCACTGTTGGAGGGTCAGTGCTGAGGGAGTGCTGCACTGTTGGAGGGTCAGTGCTGAGGGAGTGCTGCACTGTTGGAGGGTCAGTACTGAGGGAGTGCTGCACTGTCGGAGGGTCAGTACTGAGGGAGTGCTGCACTGTCGGAGAGTCAGTACTGAGGGAGTGCTGCACTGTCAGAGGGTCAGTGCTGAGGGAGTGCCGCACTGTCAGAGAGTCAGTACTGAGGGAGTGCTGCACTGTCAGAGGGTCAGTGCTGAGGGAGTGCCGCACTGTCAGAGAGTCAGTACTGAGGGAGTGCTGCACTGTCAGAGGGTCAGTGCTGAGGGAGTGCCGCACTGTCAGAGAGTACCTCCCATCTCTCTGATGTCCTACTAATTAGGTTAGCACTGCTGTCTCACAGCCCCAGGGATCTGGGTTTGATCTGGGTTTGATCTGGGTGACTCTCTGTGTGGAGTTTGCACATTCTCCCTGTGTCTGCGTGGGTTTCCTCTGGGTGTTCTGGTTTCCTCCCACAATCCAAAGATGTGCAGGTCAGGTGCCTTAGCCATGGGGAATGCAGGGTTTTAGGGATAGTATAGGGGGTTGGGTCTGGGTGGGATGCTCTTAGGATTGATGGGCCGAATGGCTTCTTTCCACATTAGTATCTACAGATCAAAAGAACTTCATTGGTTGTGAAATATTTCTGGGCACCTTGTCACTGGCAAAGGCGTTATATAAATGTGAGTATTTATTCTGATTGACATCTTCCTTTCCTTAAATGTCTTTGACTCGTTTACGGCTCCGAAAGGGGCCAGTCAGTCCATCTAACCAATGCTTCTTCTCCTGCGAGTAATCCAAGCAGCTCCAATGCACAGTTTCATTCTGCACAGCCTGCGTAATTTACTGTCCTTACAGTACCCATCTCTCGTTGCTACTGCCACCATCCCAGGCAAGCAGTGTCAGCTCATAACAACTTGCTGCATAAAAATGTTCATCTTCACCATTCCCCAAGAATGCCTTGTTGTACAAAGGCTCTAATCGCTGTCCTCTCGAGCCATCAGACAATGGGAACAGATTGGCCTTCTATCCACCTTTCTGAATCCTGTTATAACTCATCGTCTTCTGGAGGGTCAACCTCAGTGACCTGACAGACAGCCTACGTCAACCATCGCTCTCTTTCAGGGTGTCAGTGAGCTCAGTTAATGGCCTTCCTTATTTCCAAAGATATAATTTATTCATAAAAAAAGCCTTCGTCAGATCCAGCCTCGGGCAACTGTCTGTGTGGAGTTTGTACATTCTCCCCATGTCTGCGTGGGCTTCCTCCGGGTGCTCTGGTTTCCTCCCACAGTCCAAAGATGTACAGGTCAGGTGAATTGGCCATGCTAAATTGCCCGTAGTGTTAGGTGCGTTAGACAGAGGGAAATGGGTCTGGGTGGGTTACCCTTTGGAGGGTTGGTGTGGACGTCTTGGGCCAAAGGGCCTGTTTTTACGTTGTAGGGAATCCAATCTAATCTAAGAAAAAATGCAATTCAGTTCTGTACAGTAGCACCTGAAGAAAACAAGGAAACATTGGAGTTTGACTATAACAAACCAAAGGGATCTCTTACTTGAGCAAAACTATACAGGTTGTTCTGCTATAATGTGCTTTCCGTGAACTTGAATTCACTACAACATGGTTGACGATTCGGGGGCACTGTTTCTGTAGCGTGACATTTTAAAGCATGTATTGGTTATAATGGGATTCCAGCCCCGTTAGATTAAATGGTGCTGCTATTACACGATTTTCTTATAATGCGGGATAGCACAAGAATGGAGCTGCTGCGTTATATCAGAACGGACCTTATTTACATACATTTGAGACACTGGGAGGTCAGATAAGTGGCTGGTTTGCGAATCAGCCTGACGCCAACAGTGTGGGTTCATTTCCCGTAATGATTGAAGTCTCACCTCATTAACCCCACCCTTCATCTGAGGCGTGGTGACCCTGGGGCTAAACTCACTCTCTAACGAGAGAGCAGCCCTCTGGTCCTCTGGCGCTTTGCTGAGTTTACCTACGCTATGAAGCTTTTTCAAAGAGACCTAACTCAGGCCCTGTCGCAACAATACAGCAACCCTGTCCTGGAGAGTACGGGGGAACACTTTCAGGGCAAAAGCAAAACAGAAAATTAATTGCCTCCTTTTTATATAAAAGGGAAAAAAACAAAAATGCAGAATATAGAATTAGCACACAGTTGGTGCATTGAATTTAAGTCCAGCTGCTCTGCTGAATTCCTATCATGATCAGTAGTCTGCAGTGGGGTGTTGTACGCTGCTGATTTATGGCTGAACTGTTTTCTTGTTGCTAGTAGGTTCCATTCAGTGAGGTAATTGGACGGTGGAGTTCAGAATTGATGAGCTGCTTGGTGGTTTGACAGCGGCTTTTCTTCACCAGCTAACGCCTTTTTCCTTCCCCCCCCCCCCCCCCCCCCCCGGTACAAAAGGTTTGCCTGCCCACTGTGTGATAACAGAGGGGACACCAGTTTCTACTGCCTTCTGTTGATAATTCACTGTGAACTTTCCCAACTCAATCACAGAATGAATGATATTTTTCCTTCCTGGCCTTTACGCACTTTCTGTTGGGTTGCTGTGTCTCATTTACCCAGACACTCGCTGATGTATTTATCATTCCTGTTGTTAGACTTCTGAATGGAAATTTGAAATCTAATGTTGGTCTTGCTGTTTGTGCGCTTCCTTTGCAGCCGTTACTTGTGTTCCTTCCATTGCTCAATCACCCTATGATCTTTGTACAGTATGATCTGCTGTACTGCACACAAAACAAAACTTTTCACTGTACTGAGGTACGTGGGACAATGATAAATCAAATCTAAATCTCCACCACTGTTGTATTTCTGGAGTGAATTTGGTCATGTAAAGTTGTCTCTCCTACAGTTGTTAAATGCCTGGGGCTTTTGGTACATTTGTCCCACCTTCAGAAGCCACTTGAAAAGCTTATATTGGATGACTGTTTTAGCTGCCTCTCCCATTGCCTGATTGGTATCAGTTACCTTCCCCTTTAACTAACACTTAAGAATATTTTACTATGTCAGACAAAAATTCACTGGACATTTAAACAAATGCCCTGTTCTTTAATGCTCTGGGATCACTACTCTTCTCCAATTTTAGCGTCTTTACCTTCCACGACATCTTCACTCCTCTACTGATGGTCATGCTTTCAGCTTTCTAGGCCCTAAATCCCAGAATTCCCTCCCCAAACCTATCCATCTCTTGATCACCTCTTCCTCGATTGATACATTCCGTAAAATATGGCTTTTGAAGGAGTGCAGCCAAGGTTTCCCAGGCTGGTTCCAGGGATGGCAGGACTGATGTATGAGGAGAGATTGACTGACTGGGTTAGGATTGTTTTCACTGGAGCTCAGAGTGAGGAGGTGGTCTCATAGAGATGTATAACATTCTAACAGGACTGGACAGGGCCGATGCAGGGAAGATGTTCCTGATGGTGGGAGTGTCCAGACCCGGGGGTCACAGTCTGAGGATTCGGGCTGGACCTTTCAGGTTGGAGATGAAGAGACATTTCTTCACCCACAGAGTGATGAGCTTGTGGAATTCATTACCACAGGAAGTAGTTGATGCCAAAGCATTGAATGTATTCAAGAGGCGGCTAGATACTGCACTTGGGGCAAATGGGGTCAAAGCTTATCGGGAGGAGATTAGATTAGATTAGATTAGATTAATTACAGTGTGGAAACAGGCCCTTCCGCCCAACAAATCCACACCGACCCGCCGAAGCGCAACCCACCCAGACCCATTCCCCTTCACCTAACACTACGGGCAATTTAGCATGGCCAATTCACCTAACCTGCACATTTTTGGATGGTGGGAGGAAACCGAAGCACCCAGAGGAAACCCACGCAGACACGGGGAGAATGTGCAAACTCCGCACAGACAGTTGCCTGAGGAATCAGGACTAGGCCTCTGAGTTGGACGGTCAGTAATGATCATGATGAGTAGTGGAGCAGCCTCGAAGAGCTGAATGGCCTCCTCCAGCTCCTATCTTTTATGTTTCTATCTATCTTTAGTAGCTTGGTATCAAATTTCGTTTAATTGCACACCTTGCAGGTGTGTATTATTGCTAAATGTGGTTTTGCTGTAAAGAAAAGAGACATGATGGTGATGCTTTTCACCATGCACTCATCAGGACAGAATGGCAAGAATGCCAAATTTGAAAGGGAACAGCAACTGGAAATGTTGCTGAATGGGTTGGCACAGTCAACTGTGATTCGTCGAGGCATTTCAGTGGAGATTGAACTTTGGAAACGGTTGCCTCCCATGTTTATGAGCAGTTCTAAAAAATATATAATGTCTGGCCTTATTCCTTTTACCTGCAGAGGACAAATCTCTCTGTATATCAAATCAAAGGCAATAAAGTTCCCTTTTTGGTAGCAGTGGCTCTTTCAGTCAGGCTGTCATCTGTGCTATGTCGTCACTAATACAGTTCTTGCCCCCTTCCCAAAGTCATACAATCCCTACAGTATGGAAACAGGCCTTTTAGCCCAACAAGTCCACACCAGCCTTCCAAAGAGTAACCTACCCAGACCTATTCCCCGAGCTTATGACTCTATATTTACCCCTGACGAATGCACCTAACCTACACCTCCCTGAACACTATGGGCAATTTAGCATAGCAAATCCACCTAACCTGCACATCTTTGGATTGTGGGGAGAAAACCAGAACACCTAGAGGAAACCCACACAGACACTGGGAGACTCCACACTGACAGTCAGGCAAGGTTGGGATTGAACCTGGGTCCCTACTGCTGTGAGGCAGCAGTGCTAACCACTGAGCCACCGGGCCACCCCAAAGTCTAAGCAGTTTCCTGAGCTTGTTGCTACCAAGCTGGTTTTATTTGAGGGTATTTGTTTCCCCAAGCAGTTTGAGGGTCGCAGTTCTTGCAGGGTAATTATTGAGTTTCCAGACATTGCTGCCATTCAGTGCTGAAGCTCAGCCCATTCCACAAAGCAAAGCGCCTCCTGTTGGGTTACCCCAGGAGCTGCATTCCTTCTGTACGTGTGAAAGCTGAACCAAAATCGCAAATTATTACTATTGAGTTTTTAAAAAATATTTGAATGTACAATTTAACAGAGTTTTAAGGTGGAACCACACTCTGGTTTTGTGTGTTAACAGTCAACTTTCTCAAGTTGCCAGAGTTATGCACTACTTAAATTGTTTTTGAAGTCTTAAAGTTACAAAGTACATCGAAGGCTTAGAGAAATGTTTACTTGACTGGTTGGGGTGGAGGAAGCTCAGAGGATGAAGCTGTGAGGAATACAACCACGTTGGCATCCTTAACCTTGAAATCAAACGCCAGATTGCCGTGTGGTTTGGTGCCTGTTCAGATGGCAATGGAATTGTCCATCCACCCAATTCTAAAATTGATGCTTTAAATCATGGAGTCTTTGAGCCTTTGGAATGTTGTGTCTCATATAATGCCAGGGAATGATTGGGCAGCAAAGTGGCTCAGTGGTTAGCACTGCTGCTTCACAGCGCCAGGGACCTGGGTACGATTCCAGCCTCAGACAACTGTCTGTGTGGAGTTTGCACATTCTCCCCATGTCTGCGTGGGTTTCCTCCGGGTGCTCCAGTTTCCTCCCACAGTCCAAAGATATGCGGCTCAGGTGAATTGGCCATGCTAAATTGTCCATACTGTCCAGGGATATGTAGGTGAGGTGAGGGGTAAATATTGGGAAGAGGAATGGGTCTGGGTGAGTTACCCTTCAGAGGGTTGGTGTGGACTTGTTGGGCCGAAGGGCCTGTTTCCACACTGTAGGGATTCTAATTCTGATTCTAAGACAGATGGGACCTATTCAGCCCATCTATCCCTTGGTAGATCTCTGAAAGAGACAAAACAAAATCACAAATGCAGGAATCCAAGATAGATGAGAAGGAGGCCGAAAGAACACAGCAAGCCAGAGCAATTTAGCTTTTGTTTGATTTTCTCAACCTCCATTTCCATCCTTACTCCTAAATCTGCAATTTCTTTTGACTCCCAGGGTCTATATAATTCCTTTTGTAGAGCCATGTTTGAACCTGCTTCCTCCACGCTCTCAGGTAGCGCGTACCAGCCATGAGCCATTGAGCCATTTTCTTTCAATAAACAAAGCCTTTCCTCATATTGCTTTTGGTTCTCCAGCTAATCACGTCTGCCAACAAGCCTATTGTGTAGTTCTTCGTCAAACGTGGAAAATTAAATCTCAGTTGCTTTTAACAAAGTGGAGAAAGGAGAAATAATTTACATTTTGATACCAATTTTCTTCACTAAAGTGTCAATGAAGTACACCTGAAGTGTTGTAATGTAAGAATTATGGCAACCAAATTGTGCCTAATCCAGATCCCACAGACAGCAGTGAGGTTGTGACAGGGCACGCTGTTTGGTGTTGGTCATTGGTGATAAATTGTGGCCAGAACAGGAACTGGAGATCTCAGATTAGGCCTTTATGATCACTCGGGCATCGGTTAGCTCAGTTAGTTGGATGTCTGGGTTGTGATATAGAGGGATGCCAGCGGTGTGGGTTCGAGCCCCACACTGGCTGAGGTGACCATGAAGGACTCTCCTTCTCAGTCTCTTCCCCTCACCTGAGGCACGGTGACCCTCAGATTAGACCAATGAGAGAGTGGAACTCTAATGTTACCTTTACCAATTTGATTTGTTATTGTCGCATGTACCTCGATTCAGTGAAAGGTTTTGAATCCATAAAAAAGTACCGTACAAAGTGCATTAGAGTAATAGAACATAGTGAGGAATGCAATCTTATGGCTGCAGAGAGGGAGCAAAATCAACTTTAATGTAAAATTTGAGAGGTCCATTCAGAAGTCTAATAGCAGTGCGGACGAAGCTGTTCTTAAACCTGTTGGTGCGTGTTTAAGCTTCTGATCTTCTGCTTGACGGAAGAGGTTGGAAGAGATGAGAGCCAGGGTGGGAGGGGGTTTTTGATGTTGCCTGCTGTTCCTGACAGGATGTATGGCTCCTTGGTTTAACATCCCATCAGAAGACAGTGTGCCAGCCTGGGGTACGTTTGCCGGTCTCTGAAAGTACTCCTGGACCTACCAGCCCCCTGAGCCCGAGAGCCCAGCAAAATCAGGGAGGCTTTTTTGTAAAGTTTCAATTTTTGTTCAAAGGGCTTTTGCTAATTCGAGGTGGGAAGTAAGTGGCTGTTTGGGCTGGGCTGGTTGAAGATGGAAGCGCCAAGTGAAGTTGGCCACCTCGCCTGTGACACTGTTTATTTTGGAACATCGGACGTGTGATTCGATGCCAATTCAAAAGCTGGCCAAGAGTGCAGCAATTCACAGCATATTAAGGGTTTCAGTCGTTGTGCTGATCAAACGAGACATTACGATGAAGCCATAGGCCGCACCTAACATTTAAACCCATCTCTGTTCACTCGTACATTGGAAAGAATAAAGGAAGAACATTATAAGAGACCTAACAGAAACAGGCACGGGAATTCCTAGAGGCCGAGCATTCTAACTGGAACTCCATCAATAAACATGTCAATTCAGACCCCATCTACCCAACCCCTGAGAAATAGAACAGGAAATGCGATCACCCACTTTAACAGACAAAGACACACAACTAGAAAGCGGGACAGAACACCAGTGCTTCACCAGAGGCTCACTGATGATGTTACCTGGTACGGTGACGAAACGTCAGAAAACAAACCTTCCAGCTCAGCGAGCAAACCTACATTCAGAATCTCAACCTGAACTACAAATCTTCTCGAAAACCGCAAAGAAGTTGCATTCATATAGTGCCTTCCACACCCTATAGTCATCCTCAAAAACTTTATAGCCAATGAAGTACTTCGAAATGTAGCGAATATAGCAACCAATCTATGCTCAGCAAGCTCCTACAAATAATAACTGAGCAGAAAACCCATTCTCGTGATGTTGATTGAGATTGAGAGCAGGACAGAGAGAGGTCTCACCTTCACAATTATGCTGCGGAATGTTTCTGGAACTCCACCAGTTAGGACAAGTGGGGTCTCGGTTTATAGCCTTATCCGGTGGCAACCTGCTTTGTGGGTGTATCCTACATTGAGACCACTGAACAAAGGATGTCCCAAACCATCCAATTCTGAGGACAAACTGGCAGACCAGAAATATGTGTGCAAGTGGAATTAAGTTGATCAGATTGCTGGGTCTCACTCACTGCGCATGTGCCAGGGACTGTAGTTTGCAAGCACTGATTGTATTCATAAAGCACCATTAATGGAGAGAACAAGGTGCAGCGCTTCACAGAGAGGAGAATAAGCAAGATAAAGAAAGGATAAAGGATGGAATGTCTAGTTCTAACTGGAAAGTTAAGAGCTGTGTTTATATGTGTAATGACAAAGTTGTTTTTGAGAAGGTTTTATTGAACGTACTGTGAGAGAACTGTGAACGTATCAACATGATATTTAACCACAACCCTGTCAGCCCATTCCAATGGATGAAACAGCTTCCATCTGCCAGGTGGTGTGACCAATATTTAGGCCTTACATTGACTACATAGAAACTTCATAGGATCCCGACAGTGCAGAATAAGGCTATTTGGCCTATTGAGTCCACGCCAACCCCTCTGAAGAGCATCCCACCCAGACCCAACTCCCTACATTTCCTGTGGCCAATCCACCTAACCTGCACATCTTTGGACTGTGGGAGGAAGCCCACACAGACACGGGGAGAATGTGCAAACTCCACACAGACAGTCGCCTGAGGCTGGGATCAAACCTAGATCCCTGGGGCTGTGAGGCAGCACCATTGAGACACCATGCCACCCAGCTTTCTAGTCATTAGCACAAAAACTGTCAGAGAGATCCCACTGTGATTGGCTGCTGTGTTTTCCTACATCACAACATGTTTCAAGAATATTTTATTGTTAGTTTATAGTGTGCAGTTGTGAAAGACATCTTGTTTTTATAAAACAATTCTTCCTCCATGTAAGAATGTTAACTGAGCCACCGTGCCACCCACCCACTATGTTGCCACCATTGCTCAACCCCACCCTCCTGCCTTCTCACTGTATCCTTAATCCCCTTACTTTTCAAGAACCGATCTATCTGTGTCTTAAACAGACCCAATGACTTGGCCTCCACAGCCCTCTGCAACAATACATTCCACAGATTCCCCCACCCTCTGGCTGAAGAAATTCCTCCTCATCTCAGTTCTAAAGGGTTGTCCCTTCACTCTGAGGCTGTTCCCTCATGGAAACATTGTCTCCACATCCACTCTGTCCAGGCCTCTCAGTAAGTTTCAAATCAGAAACCCCCCATCATTCTTCTAAACTCCATTGTGTACAGACCCAGAGTCCTCAGTTGCTCCTCATTTGACAAGCCCTTCATTCGCCGGGATTATGCTTGTGACCCTCCTCTGGATCCCTTCCTTAGATACGGGGCTCAAGACCACTCACAATATTCCTAACATGACCAGCCCCTTATACAGCCACAGCAGTACATCCCTGCTCTTGTATTCTAGTCCTCTTGGAATGAATGTTAACATTACATTTGCCTTCCTAACCATCAACTGAACCTGTGGGTTAACCTTCAAATGAGTGGCTTGCAAGGCCATTCCAGAGGGCAGCTGATAGCCCATCACCTTGCTGTGGATCTGGAGTCCTGTGTGGCCAGAAGGGCTAAGGTCAACAGATTTCCTTCCCTGACCAGCACAGAAGGAAACCAGGTTGTTTATTTTACAATTACTGACAGTTATCCTACACTGGGATTGGTTGTCACTTCCAGATTTTACCAGCTGCCAGAGTGTGAGCCTGGGACTCGGGGTGATTAACCCATTGATATTACCACTAGGTTAACCCTGGCCCTCCCTCAGAGTAAGGACAGGGGGAGACCATTCAGCATTCAATGTGATCGTGAGTGATCTGTGTCTCTACTAAAATCCACCCAGCTCGATATATTAGATTAGATTCCCTACAGTGTGGAAACAGGCTCTTCGGCCCAACAAGTCCACACCGACCCTCCGAAGAGTAACCCACCCAGACCCATCTCCCTCTGACTAATGCACCTAACACTATGGACAATTTAGCACGGCCAATTCACCTGACCTGCACATCTTTGGACTGTGGGAGGAAACCCACGCAGACATAGTGAGAATATGCAAGCTTCACACAGTCAGTCATCCAAGGCTGGAATTGAACCCAGGACCCTGGCACTGTGAGGCAGCAGTGCTAACCACTGAGCCACCGTGCCGCCCCAATATAATGGAACTGCAACAATGAGGTACAGCACAGGACCCATCAATTGCTCTGCCTGAGTCTAAAGGGAACCCACCAATGGAGAGCAGATGCTAAAGGCTTGAGCTTTTCCAAGTCTCAGTTGATCCAATTGGTGCTGCCTACAATTAAGTCCTGTACTAATTGTTAGACAGCCAGAAAGGGTGTTCCTACTTTCACAATTTCTTCTGGTTTAACCAGAGGGTGTGTATCCTTCCATCAGGCTGTTCTGTTTTCTTCTGGAATGTTAGGAGCCAGCCAAGCAGCGCTGTGTTGCTGGGGATGAGGTTTTGTGAATTTATCCTCCAGCATTTCTCGATTTTTTTTTTTGATTGGGAGCCAAATTGTTTGCAGATGAGTTTTGATGCTGACTGTCTCTCCCATAAAAAGGGAGGGAGGGACGTGTTTTAATGGTCCACCCACCACAGCCAATCTCATGCCAAATCCAACCCAACCAAAGCCGTATATCAGGCGTGTGCCTGCTCAGTCCTGACCTGACCCTGTTTAAAAAAAAAGTCAACAAAGAAAAGGCAGCAACTCCCTCTGAGTACAGAGCTGACACCATTCTAGGTTTTCTCGAAGTCTCCATGAATGAAGATCAAGCACTAGGATATCACAAAGCACCCCTGAGCCAGTGAAACATCTCGGTGTTGTAGGAAGTGTGACAGCCAATTTACACATAGAAAGGTTGGCACAGTGACTCAGTGGTTAGCACTGCTGCCTTTCAGCACTAGGGACCCAGGTTTGATTCCAGCCTCAGGCGACTGACTGTGTGGAGTTTGCACGTTCTCCCCATGTCTGCGTGGGTTTCCTCCGGGTGCTCCGGTTTCCTCCCACAGCCCAAAGATGTGCAGGTCAGGTGAATTGGCCATGCTAAATTGCCCGTAGTATTAGGTGTATTTGTCAGAGGGAAATAGATCTGGATGGGTTACTCTTTGGAAGGTCAGTGTAGACTTGTTGGGCTGAAGGGTCTATTCCCACACTGTAGGATTCTAATCTAAAAGGCACTGGGGTAATGGTCATTTTTTTTTCATATAACTCCTATAGTGGGAAATGAGGCCATTCAGCCTACACCAACCCTCCAAAGAACATCCCACTGAGTCCCATTCCCGCAACCCTGCCTTTCCCATGGCTAATCCAACTAACCTCCACATCCATGGACACTATGGCCAATTTGGCACAGCCAGTCTACCTAACCTGCACATCTTTGGACTATTGGAGGGGACCTACACAGCCAAGGGGAGAATGTACAAACTTCACCCAGGCAGTCACCAGAGGCTGGTATCGAACCTGGGTCCCTAGCAATGCTAACCACTGAGCCACCAGGCCACCCAGGATGATGTTGATTGAGGAATAAATGTTGATCAGACCATTGCAGGTGGTTGGGGGTTAGGTGGGATTTAACTGCCTGGTCTTGAACATCTAACCAAGCAGACAGATGCACTGGAGGGGCTGCTGAGGAGATTCACCAGGATGTTAGCCTGGGATGAAACAGTTTAGCTCTGTTTCTTTAGAGCAGAGAATGCTGAATCGGGGTGACCTGATTTGAGATGTATATGGACAGGAAGCAGCTGTTCCCCTGAGTCAAAGGGTCAAAGGGCCATCCTTTTATAGTGATATGCAGGAGGTTTCGAGGGGATTTGAGGAAATCTCCTTTCACCCAGCTGATGGTGAGAATCTGGAATGCACTGCCTGGGAGGGTAGTTGAGGCAAGAAACCTCAGAACCTTCAAAATGTACTTGGATGTGTGCTTGAATTCTCATAACATTCGTGGCCACAAGCTACCCACGGGTGAGTGTAGGTAAGGTGTAGTGTACCTCTGGTGGTACAGACCAGGCCTCTTCTGTACTGTATGATTCTGCAGGACCTTGATACAACATCTGAACTGCCAGACAGAGCCTTTGACAGTGCAGCACATGCTCAGCACTGCACTGCAGTGTCAAACTTGATCTTTCTGTGCTCCATTTCTGATGTGGGTCTCGAGCCCTATGCTTTCAAACTGTGAGGCGTGAGTTGTTGCTTGGTGAACCAAAGGTGGCACTCACTTAAAAATAACGAGTATTATAATCATTGCAAAAATATTTGAAGATGGGATAAAAGAGCACTCTGGGCGGCACAGTGGCACAGTGGTTGCACTGCTGCCTCACAGCGCCAGAGACCTGGGTTCAATTCCCGCCTCAGGCGACTGGCTGTGTGGAGTTTGCACATTCTCCCCGTGTCTGCGTGGGTTTCCTCCGGTGCTCCGGTTTCCTCCCACAGTCCAAAAATGTGCAGGTTAGGTGAATTGGCCATGCTAAATTGCCCGCAGTGTTAGGTAAGGGGTTTGGGTGGGTTGCGCTTCAGCGGGGCGGTGTGGACTTGTTGGGCCAAAGGGCCTGTTTCCACATTGTAAGTAATCTAATCTAAGTGTCTGTTTGCATACCTGCGGGTGAGGGATGGTGTTGTACCAAGTGGACGTGTGTGTGTGTGTGTGTGTTTATGCGGGTGTTTGTGTCAGGTGACCAGCATGGTGCGAGGGTACAATGGGCTGATTGGAGACAGGAAGTCATGTGGTGAAACCTTCAGCAATTCATTTAACCCAATTGTCAACCCCCGCCCCCCCAAGCAAGGGGGAGGGCACAATTGGAGTTGTAAATTGTACCTTTTATGTATTGAGAGAATATGGGTGGCACAACACTTTTTAAAAAAAACAGCATCCTCCCAGTTCAGATGCCAACGAAAAGTATTTTCTTTTCTGTGAGGGTCATTGGTCTTCAGGATTCAATACTCCAGAGAGCAGTGGATCTTTGAATCTATGAAGGGCTGGCATGGATGGATTTCTGACTAACAATGGAGTCCAGGTGTTTGGGGGTTAGAGAGGAAATTGAGGCCACTGTCGGATAAGCAGCACTCATCTTGAAGGGGAGAGCTGACTGAAGGGGCTGAGCGGCCAACTTCTGCTCCTAGTTCTTGAGTCCGTTGCATCTGCTCGCCTCCTCAGAGTGGCCTACAGGCGGCCACAGGCAACAGCCTTGAGAGTAGGCCATGAATCTACGAAACTGCCAGTCAGGGAAGTGAATCCCTCCAGAAAATGATCTCCGTGGGGACGGAAAGGGTCAAACTGCCTTTCTTGAAACAAGCGCTGTGGCAAAAGGCAGGAAAATGGATTTGAAAATTATCAGATCAGCCACGATCACGTTGAATATCAGAGCAGATGTGATGGGCTGAATGGCCTACTATGTCTATGGTCTTTCCCTTTTGTGAAGGGTAAGCATTCTATGCAAGCAGAGCGGTTATTTGTGTTGTATCATCAGGAATGTTCCCATTCCTTCCTGCTGCATGTGGAGTTATGAGCTAAGCAATGGTTACATAATTGATTCTTGTCACATAGCAACCTCGCCTCTCTCTTTAAATTAGTGAAAGGATTTTTCAGACATCTGTCGCTTCAGCAAACTGTAACCAGCCAGTCTGAGACACTCTGCATAGTTCTGGGTTTGCTCTTCAATCCCAGCCATGGCCTTGGTTTGAGTCATAAGGAGAGGTCGGAGAGGCTGGGACTTTTTTCACTGGGGCATGGGAGGCTGAGGGGGTGACCTTGTGGAGGTTTATAACATCATGAGGGGCATTGAGAAGGTGAATAACCAATGTGTTTTTCCTAGGGCGGGGGATTTCAAAACGAGAGAGCATATTTTTTAAGGTGAGAGGAGAAAGATTTAAAAAGGACTTGAGGGGCAACCTTTTTACCCAGAGGGTGATTTGTGTGTGGAATGAAATGCCAGAGGAAGTGGTAGATGTACAGTTACAACATTTAAAGACACTTGGACAGGTACATGAATTGGAAAGGTTTGGAGAAATGTGGGCCAAATCAAATTGGGCTAGTTTAGTTTGGGAAATCTGGTTAGCATGGATGAGTTGGACTGAAGGGTCTTCTGTTTCCATGCTGTATGACTCTATGGTTGTAACCACTGTTACCTGCCACTCTCTGGAAGCTCTGTCTGTGTCTGAGCTTCTGCCCATTGTTGGTGCCTAGTGCCTTCAACAGAAGAATTCCCTCTTGAAAGCTCTCCGTGTCTCTCTCTCATTCTCCTTCCTTCCCTTTTAAACTCTAACTCATTGACTGAGTTGGTCGCCTGTCCTAATTTCCCACGATATAGCTGAGTGGCAACTATTTGTGATTTGATTTGATTTGATTTCTTACTGTCACATGTATCGAGCTCCAGTGAAAAATATTGTTTCACATGCTAACCAGGCAAATCATACCTTACATAAGCACATCAGAATAAGGGACAGAGAATACAGTGTTACAGCTACAGAGAGTTTGTAGAGAAAGATCAACTCTAATATGTGAGAGATCCATTCAAAAGTTTGATAACAGCGGGGAAGGAAGTGTTCTTGAATCTGTTGGTCATGTTTTCAAACCTTTGCGTCTTCTGCCAGACAGAAGAGGGTGGGAGGGAGTATAACTGGGGTGGGAGGGGTCTTTGATTCCGGTGGTAGCTTTCCCGACACAGCGGGAAGTGTAGATAGAGTCAGTGGATGGGAGACTGGTTTGTGTGACGGACTGGGCTGTGTTCACAACTCTCCATAATTTCTTTCAGTCTAGGGCAGAGTAGTTTCCTTGCCAAGCTGTGTTGCATCTGGTAACGTTCATGTGAAATGTTTTGGGGCTTTGGGTAAAGGTGTATAAATGCCTCCAGTTGCCTTGAAATAAGTCTGGGTTTATTGCGCTTTATCCCTCATATGTAGCTGAAAACGGTGGTGTACTGGGTTTAAACCCTGCCTCATGTTTGCCTGTGTTAAAATGGTTCATAATGACTCAATCTCCACTTTCCCAACCTTGTTCTTCGCAGACTTCAGCTGGGAAAGGATTGCTGTAGAAAGTGGGGTCATCTCCATAATACTGGATTAGTGGTGCTGGAAGAGCACAGCAGTTCAGGCAGCATCCAACGAGCAAAGGGCTTTTGCCCGAACCGTCGATTTCGCTGCTCGTTGGATGCTGCCTGAACTGCTGTGCTCTTCCAGCACCACTAATCCAGTATTTGGTTTTCAGCATCTGCAGTCATTGTTTTTACCTTCATCTCCATTATAACCTGTGCCCCAGGGCTGGGGGAATGCTACAATGTCAGATACTCTGTCCTTTCAGACAAGACATTAAACCGTCTGCTCTCCATGATGGACTTGACTGATCCCGTGACAGTATTTGGACAAGCAGAGGGGAGTTACCCCAGTTACAGAATCATAGAGCTGTACAACACGGCAACAGACCCTTCTGTCCATCTCATCCATGCCAACCAGGTATCCTAACCTAATCTAGCCCCATTTGCCAGCCTTTGGTCCATATCCCACTAAACCCTTCCTATTCATATTCCCATCCAGATGCCCTTTAAATGTTGTAATTGTACCAGCCTCCACCACTTCCTCTGGCAGCTCATTCCACACACGTAAGGGAAAAGGTTGTCCCTTAGTTCCCTTTTAAATCTTTCCCCACTCACCTGAAACCAATGCCGTCTAGTTTTGGATTCCCCTACCCTGGCGAAAATATCTTGGCTATTTATCCTATCCATGCCCCTCATGATTTTATGAACCTCTACAAGGTCACCCCTCAGCCTCCAATGCTCTAGGGCAGACAGCTCCAGCCTATTCAGCCTCTCCCTGTAGTTCAAATCCCCCAACCCTGGCAACATCCTTGTAAATCTTTTCTGAACCCTTTCAAATTTCACAACATCCTTCCTATAGCAGGGAGACCAGAATTGCACACAGTATTCCAAAAGTGGTCTAACCAATGTCCTCAACATGACCTCCCAACTCCTAGTCAATGCTCTGACTAATAAAAGAAAGCATACCAAACGCCTCCTTCGCTATCCTACCTACCTGCGACTCCTCTTTCAAGGAGCTATGAACCTGCACTCCAAGGTCTCTTTACTCTCTCTTCCCCCAATATTAAGCCCTTGATTGACACCAATACAAAATCAACATTCTGGTCATTTTATTTGGTGATGGGATCTTGCCACACGTAAATGTCAGCTACATTTTCTATATTTCAAAAGTGCTTGATCAGCTGTAAAGCCCTTGAGAGCAGTCTGAGGGCATGCAAGGTGCTATAGAAATCCAAGTTCCTCGTTTTCCTTCCTTTATTCTCATATAGAGTCATGGTTCTGAAAGGGTTAATGCTGAAGCTGCATTAAGGTCCTCCCGACCTGATGATGTCTCTGGAGAAGGAGCAATCATGCTTGAGGCTACAAAGGAGACAGAAGCGTCATCTCTTGGCTCCTGAGAGTCATCCTGAGATGAAGCCTGATCAATCAATCTAACCTGTCTCTATTGTCATCATGCAATAAACTGCAGCTTGCTCAGTAAGACTAGAACCATTTCTCATTAAGACTCAATGAGGTCCAATTACCACAGCTAATTAGGCAGCTGCTGAGCCTCAGCAAAATTACATTTTGGGGTTTTAGTGATGTAGTGGTAATGTCCCTACCTCTGAGCCATGAGGGGGAACATTCAAATCTCCCCTTCTCCAGAGGTGTGTGATAAACTCTCTGAACAGATTGATAACATAGAATCCCTAGAGTGTGGAAACAGACCAGTCAGTCTGTCCACACCAACCCTCCAAAGAGTAACCCACGTAGACCATTCCCCTACCCTATAACTCTGCATTTCCCCGTGGCTAACTTAGACATCTCTGAACACAATTTAGCATGGCCAATCCACCCTAACCTGCACATCTTTGGACTGTGGGAGGAAACCGGAGCACCCGGAGGAAACCCACGCAGACACGGGGAGAATGTGCAAACTCCACACAGTCAGTCGCCTGAGGTGGGAATTGAACCTGGGTCCCTAGCGCAGTGAGGCAGCAGGGCTAACCACTGAGCCACCGTGCCATCCAGATGGATTTATGCAAGATGACATTCTAACTTAAATGTTTAAGTTTCCTTTTGTAATGTTCACCTCTGTTACAGAGAGGTGTGATTTCTGTTTAATTCTGGTTGATTAGCTTTGTTTTAAATCAGTAGGAGAGAGGATTGGGGCTGCTTTCTACACTGACCACAAGCTCCCAGTTGTTGGTGCCACAACAGACAACAATTCTCTCTTTTTTATGTTCTTCTGAGCAACTCTGTGGGTGGAGACAGCTGCTTAAAGTGATGTTGTTGACGCTTTGTATTCTGGTCTCCCTGAAAGGACTCCGAGCGGGACTAATATGTGCCAGGCAACTGGTCTTCAAGAAATTAAAATTGGAATGTTTTCAATAGTTAATATGCAAATGAACAACTGAGGTTATGGCTCTGATTTACTAAAATCCTCTCTCCACTGAGTTCCTGATTTACATATAAATTGGTGCCATCTCTCTGGATACTTCCAGTCAAACTCATCAACTGGCCCGACTAGCTGGGGGAATGCAATGATTAATACAGCACGGCACTACCCAAAAGCACTGGAGATTAGAGAACGTGCCTAGTCCATGCTGCTGCTCTGCAAGTGCCCTGTCTGAATCCTTCCTGCACTTTGAATGGGAGCCAGCAGCATTCAAGCCAGTCCCTGGGGCCATGCTAGTTACAGTCACTTAATCCCAGCCAAGTCCACAGCGGGTAGCTTTGGTGAGGGGCTGGGGAGAGGTCACTGCTTGTGGATTTACTTTAGTTAAGGAGCATGACATTACTGCTGGTAAAACTAATGCCCCGTGCAGTTATATTGTCCTCCTGATATTTGGAAGTTGTTTCAGGTATACGGTACCTGCTGTTTATGACTCGGTCATCTGAGCTGTGTTTTCACAGCAGTACAGACAGATAAAGGATGGCCCAATGCTAACTCCCCTAACCCAACTTTATTCTTCCAGTGCCACTACATGGGACAGTCTTACGCTCTGTCTCTCTCCTTATCTCGATTAGAGGTGTTGGACTGGAGTGGACAAGATCAAAAGGCACACGGCAGCAGGTTACAGTCTGACAGGTTTATTTCAAATCACAAGCTTTAGGGGCGCTGCCCCTTCAACAGGTGAAGTGAAGGAATGCGCAGAGGCACAGAATTTATAATCAGAGAGATTAAAAGATCACGTAAATGGTGTGTGTGGAGTGCCGAACAGTACATCTCTGCAGGTGAGCAAACGTTGAGAGTGTGGTGCTGGAAAAGCACAGCAGATCAGGCAACATCTGAAGAGCAGGAGAATCGATGTTTCGAGCAAATGTTATGGACGAGGCCAGACCACTCAAAACGTTCTTAAGCAGGCAGTCCAGACCCTCACTTTGCAATTTATTTTGGTAAGAATACAGTGAAAATTACCCGGAGTAAGATAGCTAGGTTGACTCCTAGAATTTAAAACAGACAAAAATTTGTTCACAAAATTACATGATGAACCCTTACAGAACTCAACCACCCAGCTAGACCTAATTATGCAATTCTGAATATAGACAACAATCCGAATAAGCAAACTCCTTTTAAAAACGAATATAAATGGAACACAGGCTTACAGGTTGAAGGTGAAGTGCAGAAAAGAGAGAGAGTTTCCACACAGCTCCCTGTTGAACTTCCAACCAGTTCAAGACTGAACAAAAACTGCTCAGCTCAGCTAGAGAGCTGACCACTCCTCTCTCTTTATACCGGTCACTTCTAAAGCATGACCACTTTGGCCTGAAGTCTCTTGTGTTTACATATAAACAAAAGACCTGTCAAAATCCTTTTCATTTCTGTACCAAACCAGACTGATTGGAGCCCGGCCTGGTTTATTGCCCCTCTGAAAAAAATCAAGGACAGGGTCTCCTTGAGCCAAGGACCAGCTTTTCGAAAAAAAGGGACTAGCTTTGTGACAAGCCCTTCATCAGGAATATCCTGATGCTCCTGCTCCTCGGATGCTGCCTGACTGGCTGTACTTTTCCAGCACCACACACTCGACACTGATCTCCAGCATCTGCAGTCCTCACTCTCTCCTAGGCGATCAAAGGTGTTAGACCGTGTGAGTAAAGTGTCAACAGCTGGAGGGATGACCTATATTTTGATTAGTTGAATCAGAGGGATAATTACAAAACGTTATCAATAAGGTAGTGCTGGAGACAAACCAAACAACTGGAATAACGTGGTGGGTATAAGAATTGCGTGTCAAGGATTTAACAAAAGTAACAAGTAATCCAAAACTATCCAAACTAATAAAGGTAGGGAGATTGGAACAAGTTATTAAGGCGATGCTGTCAAAACAGGGATGGTGAGGAAGATTTTACAGATACAGAACTGTGTGGTGAGGTCACATGTCGTGTGATATGAACCCAAGGTCACAGTTGAGTCTGTCTTCATGGGTACAGAACTTGGCCATCAGTTTCTGCTCAGTGATTCTGTGTTGTTGTGTATCTCGAAGGCCTCCTTGGAGGATGCTTACCTGAAGATTGGAGGCTGAATGTCCTAGACCACTGAAGTGTTCCCCAAATGGGAAGGAACATTCCTGTCTGTCTTGTTCTGACACAGCAGTGGTTCCTAAAATATCATTGGTTGTGTTCTCCTTTTCAAATTTACCAACATCCTTGCGTAGCCGTACTAGCATTCTCTTTGTTAATGACCCTCTGACATAGAGTCATACAGCATAGAAACAGACCCTTCAGTCCAACTCGTCCATGCTGACCAGCTATCCCAAACAGAGCTAGTCCCATTTGCCTGCATTTGGCCCATATTCCTCTAAACTCTTCCTATGCATATACCTGTCCAAATGTTGTAATTGTACCCATCTCTACCACTTCTGGCATTTCATTCCATTCATGCACCACCCTCTGTGTGAAAATTTGGCCCCTTATGTCCCCTTTTAATTCTTTCCCCTCTCATCTTAAACATGATATGGTTTTGCAAAGTTGCAACCAAAAAGGCTCTAATTAAGGCTAACAGTTTGTAAGGTCACTGGATGGTAACATTTTTCTCTCTGTTGCCCTGTCCTTGATGCATTTGAAAATAATTGAAATCATGGATACAGGTTTGCTCACTGAGCTGGAAGGTTCATTTCCAGACGTTTCGTCACCCTACTAGGTAACATCTTCAGTGGGCCTTCTGGCGAAGCACTGTTGATGATTCCTGCTTTCTATTTAGATGTTGAGGTTTCTTTGAGTTGATTATGTCATTTCCTGTGGTGATGTCATGTCCTGTTCTTTTTCTCAGGGGGTGGTAGATGGGATCTAACTCGATGTGTTTGTTGATGGAGTTCCGGTTGGAATGCCATGCTTCTGGGAATTCTCGTGTGTGTCTCTGTTTGGCTTGTCCTAGGATGGATGTGTTATCCCAGTCAAAGTGGTGTCCTTCCTCATCTGTATGTAAGGATACTAGTGTCGTTTTTGTGGCTGTTTGATGTTCATGTATCCTGGTGGCTTATTTTCTGCCTGTTTGTCCAATGTAGTGTTTGTTACAGTTCTTGCACGGTATTTTGTAAATAACATTAGGTTTTTATCAGGAGGTCACAGGCTCATAAGCAGAAAATTCTCCGCTATCATTTCCCATGCGGTGCAGAGGAATGCTGCACTGTCAGAGGTGCATCCAGAGATTGAACTGTATCTGTCCCTGTCAGTTCAATGGAATAGAACCCATACTGCAGCTTGCAAGGACAGTTCTCCCTGGTAACCTGCCTCCTGTTTATCCCTCACTCGACCAGACCAAAGCAACAGGATTACCTCATCAATATCCCACTACTGTTTTGGGAGCTTGCTGTGCTGTATAACCATAAGACATAGGAGGAGTAGGACATTCAGCCCATTGAACCAACTCCGCTATTTGATGCGATTTTTAAAAGAAAATTGGATTGCACCATCTGCCATGGTGGGATTCAAACCCAGGTCCCCAGGACATTACCTGGGTTTGTGGCATAACTGTCCAGTGATAGTAACACTGGGATGTCGCCCCAACCCACCCCCAGCAATTCTGGCTGATCTGATGATCCTCACCTCCACCAGCTTGTGTGTCTGATATGGCAACAGGCGTAACACTTCGGAAGGACACTTAATGCAATGCCTCGAGGTTGTGACAGGCGTTAATGGAATGCAGGCCTGTCTCTAAACGGAATTGGAACACAGCGCAGTAGCCCGCTGTTTGTGTGTCCCTGTCCTTGGCGAATTTGCGAATCGGTGCAGAGTCCCCAGGACACCTCCTTCCTGCCAGTCTAATCTTGGTTTAGCAATAACCATGAAAAGCATCCATTCAAAGAAACCATCCATCCCGGAGTGGAACGTGTGCACTTGTGGCATGCTCCATATCTGCTATTTGAGAAAAGCACAGTTTTCCAAGTTTGCTGTGTGAGTAAATTTGAATGAAGTCAGTCGGGTCAGAGACCATGTGAACCTGGGAACAACAATGTGCCCAGTGGGTTTTATGGTCCTTTTAGTTTTGCCCTTGTTACTCTGAGGTGTGAAAAGTGATGGAGAAACATTCTTTGTGAAATGCATTAGTGAACGCTGTTAATCGGTGTGAATCAGTTAAAGTGACAGGGAGGAAATTGTGACGGGAGTGTTTCTAAACATTTTTTGAGTTTTGCGTGTTTTGGAGTTTTCTTTTTTCTTCACACCAAGTGTATTATTTTTAGAAAAAATGGTGGGTCATTTGCGCGAGCTCCAGGAAATGGGTGCAGCAATAAACCTCATGGAAATTGGAAGAGTTCAGGGGCAGTGTAAAATGTCTCTGTGGGAATCCAAGAGGCTCCTGAGAGAGAGAGAGAGAAAACAATACGGGCGGCATATCTTGTTCTCAAAACATTGAAAGGATGTCAGAAAATCATAAGCAAGGTTGTTAATGAGCAAGAAGTGAATTTGCTTTGACTACTTTCAGCTTATGTCCTTCCAAACGAACACAGAGAGAAAGCATGAGAAACTCAGCAGCTCAGGCCATATCTGTGTCGAGAGAGAAACACAGAGTTCATGTTTCGTGTTTGGTGCGACTTAGAGTCATAGAGATGTACAGCACAGATGCCTTTTAAAAGAGACTTAAGGGGCAACTTTTTCACGCAGAGGGTGGTACGTGTATGGAATGAGCTGCGAGAGGATGTGGAGGAGGCTGGTACAATTGCAACATTTAAGAGGCGTCTGGATGGGTATATGAATAGGAAGGGTTTGGAGGGATAGGGGCCGGGTGCTGGCAGGTGGGACTACATTGGGTTGGGATATCTGGTCGGCATGGACGAGTTGGACCAAAGGATCTGTTTCCATGCTGTACATCTCTATGACGCTAAACATTGTAATTGTACCAGCCTCCACCACTTCATCTGGCAGCTCATTCCATATACGTACCACCCTCTGCATGAACATGTTGCCCCTTAGGTCTCTTTTATATCTTTCCCCTCTCACCCTAAACCTATGCCCTCTAGTCCTGGACACCCGACCCCAGGGAAAAGACTTTGCTTATTTATCCTATCCATGCCCCTCATAATTTTGTAAACCTCTCTAAGGTCACCCCTCAGCCTCCGACACTCCAGGGAAAACAGCCCCCGCCTGTTCAGCCTCTCCCTGTAGCTCAAATTGCCCAACCCCAGCAGCATCCTTGTAAATCTTTTCTGAACCCTTTCAAGTTTTACAACATCCTTCCGATAGGAAGGAGATCAGAATTGCATGCAATATTCCAAAAGTGGCCTAACTAATGTCCTGTACAGCCGTAACATGACCTCCCACTCCTGTACTCAATACTCTGACCAATAAAGAAAATTATACCAAGTGCCTTCTTCACTATCCTATCTACCTGCGACTCCACTTTCAAGGAGCTATGAACCTGCACTCCAAGGTCTCTTTGTTCTGCAACACTCCCTAGGACCTTACCATTAAATGTATAAGTCCTGCTAAGACTTGCTTTCCCAAAATGCAGCACCTTGGCCCATCTAATCAAGATCCTGTTGTAATCTGAGGTCACCCTCTTCACTGTCTACTACACCTCCAATTTTGGTATCATGTGCAAACTTACTAACTTATGCTCGCATCCAAATCATTTATATAAATGGTGAAAAGTAGAGGACCCAGCACCGATCCTTGTGGCATTCCACTGGTCACAGGCCTCCAGTCTGAAAAACAACCCTCCACCACCACCCTCTGTCTCCTACCTTTGAGCCAGTTCTGTATCCAAATGGCTAGTTCTCCCTGTATTCCATGAGATCTAACCTTGCTAATCAGTCTCCCATGGGGAACCTTGTCGAATGCCTTACTGAAGTCCATATAATCACATCTACTGCTCTGCCCTCATCAATCCTCTTTGTTACTTCTTCAAAAAACTCAATCAAGTTTGTGAGGCATGATTTCCCACGCACAAAGCCATGTTGACTATCCCTAATCAGTCCTTGCCTTTCCAAATACATGAACATCCTGTCCCTCAGAATTCCCTCCAACAATTTGCCCACCACCGAGCTCAGGCTCACCGGTCTATAGTTCCCTGGCTTGTCCTTACCTTCTTTCTTAAACAGTGGCACTACGTTAGCCAGCCTCCAGTCTTCTGGCACCTCACCTGTGACTGTTGATGATACAAATATCTCAGCAAGAGGCCCAGCAATCCCTTCCCCAGCTTCCCACAGAGTTCTCAGGTACATCTGATGAGGTCCTGAGGATTTATCCACTTGTAAGCGTTTCAAGACATCCAGCACTTTCTCCTCTGTAATATAGATGTTTTTCAAGATGTCACCATCTATTTCCCTACATTCTATATCTTCCAAGTCCTTTTCCACAGTAAACACTGATGCAAAATACTCATTTAATATTTCTCCCATCTCCTGCGGCTCCACACAAAGTCCGCCTTGCTGATATTTGAGGGACCCTATTCTTTCCCTAGTTACCCTTTTGTCCTTAATTTACTTATAAAAACCGTTCAGATTCTCCGTAATTCTATTTGTATTTCTTAATGTATTCCAGCTCAGTGAACAAACCTACATCCAGAACCTCAACCTGAGCTACAAATCTTCTCAAAACTCGCCGTCTTAATTACTGTACAAGGTGATGAGTAGAGAAGGTAGCATTGAGGTATATTGACGATGCCCAGAAAGAAGTGAAATCTCTCACTGCATCGTCTGATCTTTTCATCACAGGCTGTACCTGCTGAAGTTGTTCATTTTTTTATAAGATATTGATTGGCTTCGTATAACCAACTCTTGGAAACTTCATTTTAGCAGAATTCACGTTCTCGAATTCGAAGAAAGTAGTGACTTACATCTATATAGCACCTCTTGCCAATGACCTGGAAGTCCCAAAGTGCTTTCCAGCCAGCAGAGTGCTTCAAAGTGCACTCACTGTTGTAATGTCAAAGTTCGGACAGTCAGTTTGTACACAGTAAGCTCCCAGATACAGCAATGTGATAATGACCAGATAACCTGTCTCTCTACTGCTGGGTTGAGGTACAGATATAGACCAAGCTGCCAGTGATACATTCCTTGGTGTCATAGAGCAGTCACAGAGCATGGAAACAGACCCCTCAGTTCAACTCATCCATGACAACCAGATATCCTAACCTCATCTGGTCCCATTTGCCAGCACTTGGCCCATATCCCTCTAAGTCAAGATTCCTGATGAAGGGCTTTTGCCCGAAACGTCAATTTTTCTGCTCCTCAGATGCTGCCTGACCTGCTGTGCTTTTCTAGCACCACTCTAATCTTGACTTTGATCTCCAGCATCTGCAGTCCTCACTTTTGCCATATCCCTCTAAACCCTTCATATTCATATACCCATCCAAATGCCTTTTAAATGTTATAATTGTACCAGCGTCTACCACTTCCTCTGGCAGCTCATTCCATACATGTACCACCCTCTGTGTGAAAAGGTTGCCCCTTAGGTCTCTTTTATATATCTCCCCTCTGACCCTAAACCTCTGCCCTCTAGTTCTGTACCCCCCCCCCCCCCCCCCACCCCAGGGAAAAAATCTTGTCTGTTTATCCTATTCATGCCCCTCATGATTTTATAAACCTCTATAAGGTCACCCCTCAGCCTACAATGCTCCAGGGAAAACAACCCCGGTCTATTCAGCCTCTCCCTTTTGCTCAAGCTCTCCAACCCTGACAACATCCTTGTAAATCTTTTCTGAACCCTTTCAAGTTTCACAACATCCTTCCTTTACGTAGCAGCAGCATGAGATCAAACTGCTTTAAAAAATCAGGTTTGGATCCTAAACTAGATGCGGATTAAAGCACCAACTTTCTCTCTCTCTCTCTCTCTCTCTCTCTCTCTCTCCCTCTCTCCCTCCCTCCTCCGCCCTTCTGTTCACAGCCTTTTACAGTCACTGAGTCTGGTTTCTACCTCCTGACAGTAGATTTATTGTAAACAAGACTTGTGTTGGAGATGGGAAAGCCTGATAAATGTTACATCAGTGCTGAAGACCTGACCATTTGAGACTTGGGAATGCAAGCATGGAAACAAGTGTCTTCAATAGTCAGAGAACTGTGCCTCTCCTATGAGCATGGATAGCGGAAATAGGCAATGTCTTTTCCCCAGGGTATGGGAGTCCAGGACTAGAGGGCATAGGTTTAGGGTGAGAGGAGAAAGATTTAAAACGGACCTAAGGGGCAACTTTTTCACACAGATGGTGGTGCGCATATGGAATGAGCTGCCAGAGAAAACAGTGGAGGCTGGTACAATTACAGAATTTTTAAAAACCAGGTTACAATCCAAAAGGTTGACTTCAGAGTAAGCACTGCTCCGAAAGCTAGTGCTTCCGAATAAACCTGTTGGGTTATAACCTGGTGTTGTGTGATTTTTAACTTTGTCCACCCCAGTCTAACAGCAGCACCTCCACATCATAACATTTAAAAGGCATCTTGGATGGGAACATGAATAGGCTGGGTTTAGAGGGATATGGGCCGGGTGCTGGGTAATGGGACTAGGTCAGATTGGGATGTCTAGACAACAGGCTGTATGACTCTCTGACTGTTTATCTTGTTCCAATCGCAACCACCACACTACATCGTCTGGAGGTAGGAGGTCAAGGTTTATAAAATCATGAGGGGCATGGATGGGGTGAATGGCAGCTGTCTTTTCCCCCGGGTGGGAGAGTTCAAGACTAGGGGGTATGTTTTTAAGAATGAGAGGCAATTCTTTTACACAGAGTATGGTTTGTGTTTGGAATGCACTGGCAGAGGAAGCGGTGGGTGCGTTTAAACGTTGATAACTTTTAAAGGACATTTGGATAACTTAATGAATGAGAAATGTTTAGAGGGATTTGGGACAAGTGCTGGCTGGTGGGACTAGTTTAGTTTGGGATTATGTTTAGCATGGACTGGTTGGAACGAAGGGTCTGTTTCCGTGCTGGATGACTCTGTGTATCATTAGCTGCCAGACCACTTGTGATAAATGTAAATCTAAATTCATACTCAGATCTAATAGGAAGGGTTTAGATTTCTTTCTGAGTTTCTGGAGGAGAGATTATTTATTGAGAAAGAGTGGTCAGTTATCTGAAGGCTGGGGGGAGGAGAGGCGGGAGAGACTATACTTTCAAAGACTCATGACCTTTGCACTTTGGGGTCAGCATAAGGATGGTTTCCAGTAATGAGCCTGTTGTGTGAAAAGGCTTCAGAATGTATCTCCATGGAAACGCAAGGATGACTCCCCTCATCCAGAAGTATTTTAAAGACGGGTGGAGGGGGGGGAGAACCTGTCTGGACACACATGCAGGTTTTGAATGTGGCTGTGATTGGGAAAATGCAGTTAATTATAAAACGTAACACAGGAAGTAACATTACTACTCTAAATTTTGCATAAATCTGAACATTCCCGGTCGGGTGTGAGGTTTGCTCTTCACCTCTGCCCTTTCTGCACCAATTTCGAGTTTTATCCTATCCCCTAGGCATTTTAGAACCCACATGCTTTGGGTGTGAGATTACAGGAACATTACGGGAGCTGGTATATTTTAATTTGGGACAAAATCTTATCGCCTCGTTCCTCAATCACTTCGGAGCTAAGGAAGGGCTTGCATTTGTATTGCGCCCTTCACAATGTCAGGTTGGCCCCAACAGGGACGTGCAGCCAATGAAATGTGTGTAATCACTTTTACCAATGGATGAAAAGTGGCAGGTGGCTTGCACACAGAAAGATCCCACAGATAGTAACTTGATAATCAGCTGAATGCACTTTAGTCCTGACTGAGGATGTTGGCCAAGTGACTGAGGAGCACAGTACAGGCCCTTCAGCCCTCGATGTTATCCTACTAGTTCAGGCTGCCCTACATACCCAACATTGTACTGTCTTCCACGTGCCTATCCAAGAATCACTTAAATGGCCCTAATGTCTCTGACTCTACTACCACTGCTGGCAGTGCATTCCACACACCCGCCACACTCTGTGTAAACAACCTTCCTCCAATCAATTTAAAATTATCCCCCCTCATGATAGCTACTTTGACCCTGGGAAAAAGTCTCTGGCTATCCACTCTATCAATGCCTTTCATCATCATGTACACCTCTATTAAATCACCTCTCATCCTTCCTCGCTCCAATGAGAAAAGACCTAACTCCCTGTCCTCTTTGAAATAGCCCTGGGGACCATTTTACATGCAGCTGAGAGGGCCTCTGTTTAATATTTTACCCAAAAATGGCCCCAATGACAGTGCAGCACTCATTCAGCACCACACGGGCTCATTGGCCTGGGTTTTCATGTGCTCACATCTCAGGATTGGGGCTTGAACCCACAGTTTTCTGACCCAGTACAAGAGTGACAACCGAATTGAATCCTTCTGTCTCCCAGCAGCTTGTGAAACTTGAAAGCCCACATATCAGGATCCAGTCAGAATCACGCCCTCTAGGGCTTGCAGTTTTGGGAAAAGACTGTCCAGCTGAGGGAGAGCAGTTCTGAGAGATGTTACAGGAGCTGTGTCACATGAAATAACAACAACCTTTATTCAGATAGCACCCCCAACACGCTAACCTTTCACAAGGAGCACTTGGCAAACAGAATTTGACACGTAAGGAGATATCAGAACAGGTGACCTATGGACTGGTCAAAAATGTAGGTTTTAAGGGATGGTCAAAAAGGAGGAGAGAGAGGTGAAGAGGTCCAAGAGTGTATACCAGCGTTCAGGGCCCACATCCTTGTCACAGAGAGCAGTGGGCAGAGTCCTTGGGTTGAGGGCTGAGATAGAGAGGGGAAAGATATAAAAGAGACCTAAGGGGCAACTTTGTCACACAGAGGGTGGTGTGGGTATGGAATGAGCTGCCAGAGGAAGTGGTGGACGCTGGTACAATTGCAACATTTAAGAGGTATCTGGCTGGGTATATAAATGGGAAGGGTTTTGAGGGATATGGGCTGGGTGCTAGCAGGTGGGACTAGATTGGGTTGGACCAAAGGGTCTGTTTCCATGCTGTACATCTGTGACTCTGTGTGTTGGGGAGTCAAGGATTCCAGGGAAAGGGCAAGAAAGTGGATGTGAGAAATGTCAGATCAGCCATGATCTTATGGACTGGTGGAGCAGACTTGAGGGGCTGAATGGCCTACTCCCATTCCTGTTTCTATAGCTGAAAGCATAGTGGAGTGATTATCCTGACCCTATCCATCTTGTATTGGAAGTGAAACAGGGAATTCCTCTTACTGACATTAGTTAACACGAGGTGAACAGCCATAGGTTTGTTGAGCCACGCCATCACCACCCCCAACCCCACCCCCCCCCCCCCCACCCTCAGCTTGCTTGTGTCTTTCTGAGTGGAATGTGCCTGGTGTTTTCCTGTTCCGCAGTCAGTGAGGAATATCACGTTTCACAAGGGCCAGTGTTACTGTATCGAGGGAAACATCTGGAACATGTCGTTTGGAAGGTTGCATCATTTGCTTCATCGTTGGTTTGCAAGTTTCAAAACAAACTTAGACTTCACCTTGTAAGCAAATACATGGAGGACAGATGGAGAGGTGGAGATGAGGGAATAATAGGCGAGCTGGCTGTGATGATTGACGTGTTACTGAGGAAACGAGATGCAGGTGGACAAGTTCAGTGAGAGGTGCCAGCCAAGCTGTGATGTTTGAAGGCTGAACGTTGACTCTGTGTCACGGTGCGATCCACAGCAAGCCAGATATTTGGAGACCCCTTTGTAAACTGCCTCTAGTCTTTGTTGGAGGTTGTGGCACTAATCAGCAGAGTTCTAAAACAAAGACAGAAATTGCTGGAGAAACTCAGCAAATCTGGCAGCATCTGTGGAAAGAGAAAAACAGTTAATGTTTGAAGTCCAGTGATTCTTCTTCCATGTTAACTGTGATGACTCCCTTCATTTTTATATAGTTAAAGAAGCTCTTGTAGTCCATCTTGATATTATTTGCATGTTTACCCTCAAGGTTTACCTTCTCCATTTAGTTTTAAACATTCCCACTCCTCTGGCTCATCATTAGTTTTTGCTATTGTATGATTTTTCTTTCAATTTGATTAATCACCTTCTGTTTCTCCCTTCCTGGTGTCCTTCTTTCTCACTGTGATATATATTTGCTGTGATCCATGAGCTGTTTTCTTAAACTATTTACAAAACTTAGTCATAGAGATGTACAGCACGGAAACAGACCCTTCGGTCCAACTCGTCTATGCCGACCAGATATCCTAACCTAATCTAGTCCCATTTGCCAGCACCTGGCCCACATCCCTTTAAACCTTTCCTATTCATATACCCATCCAGATGCCTTTTAAATGTTGTAATTGTACCAGCCTTCACCATTTTCTCTGACAGCTCATTCCATACATACACCACCCTTTGAACTCAAACAGCAAAGACAGTAGCTGTACAGTTTCACTGCTATGTCAGACAGCAGTGTAGGTCTCACTTTCTCTCTCTCTCTCTTTTTTTCTCTCTTCCCTGCCCCCTCTCCTCTCTCCTCTCTCTCTCACTGACCATGTGGATTCTACGTTTGTCCCTCTTCCTCCCTTTTACAGTGCCGTTGTTTTGATCTTCCCCCCCCCAGTGTTGCAAAACAATGCAACAGCTTATAAAACATTAATCACTGCTCAAGGAATTCGAGGAAATTTACTCCAACACCTAAAATATCTCAAAACGCAGCAGATCTTAATCCACAATTTTTTACCCATCTATAAGCAGGATGGTCTTCATCTAAACCAGAGGGGTACCAATATCCTGGGGGGGAAATTTGCTAAAGCTATTAAGGTGGATTTAAACTAATACAGCAGGGGGATGGGAACCAAAATTGTAGGACAGGTACAGAAGAGGATGAGAGTAGGGAGTTCCAGAATCAAGTATCTGACACTGGCAAGCGAGAACCTGGTTTGAAGTGTGTGTACTGCAACGTGAGGAGTATCTGAAATAAAGTGGGTGAACTGGCAGCGTGGGTTGGTACCTGGTACTTCGATGTTGTGGCCGTTATGGAGACATGGATAGAGCAGGGACAGGAATGGCTGTTGCAGGTTCCGGGATTCAGATGTTTCAGTAAGAACAGAGAAGATGGTAAAAGAGGGGGAGGTGTGGCATTGTTGATCAGGGACAATATTACAGTTGTAGAAAGGAGGTTTGGGGACTCGTTAACTGAGGTAGTATGGGCTGAGGTTAGAAACAGGAAAGAAGTCACCATGCTGGGAGTTTTCTATAGGCCTCCAAATAATCCCAGAGATGTAGAGGAAAGGATAGCAAAGATGATTCTCGATAGGAGTGAGAGACGCAGGGTAGTTGTCATGGGGGACTTCAACTTTCCAAATATTGACTGGGGTCACTACAGTATGAGTACTATAGATGGGTCAGTTTTTGTCCAGTGTGTGCAGGAGGGCTTCCTGACACAGTATGTAGACAGGCCTACAAGGGGCGAAGCCACTTTAGATTTGGTACTGGGTAACGAGCCTGGCCAGGTGTTAGATTTGGAAGTAGATGAGCACTTTGGAGACAGTGATCACAATTCTGTTAGGCTTACTTTAGTGATGGAAAGGGCTAGGTGTACTCCACCGAGCAAGAATTACAGCTGGGGGAAGGGAAATTACGATGCAATTAGAAAAGATTTAGGAAGTGTAGAATGGGGAAGGAAACTGCAGGGGATGAGCACATTGAAAAGGTGGAGCTTATTCAAGGAAAAGCTCCTGTGTGTCCTAGATAAGTATGTACCTGGCAGGCAGGGAGGAAGATATAGAACCTGTGAGCTGTGGTTTACTAAGGAAGTGGAATCCCTGGTCAAGAAGAAGAAGGAGGCTTATGTTAGGACAAAATGTGAAAACTCAGTTAGGGTGCTTGAGGGTTACAAGGAAGTCAGGAAAGACCTAAAAAGAGAGCTCAGAAGAGCCAGGAGGAGACATGAGAAGTTGTTGGCAGATAGGATCAGGGTTAACACTAAGGCTTTCCATTGGTATGTCAGGAATAAAAGAATGACAAGAGTTAAATTAGGGCCAATCAAGGATAATAGTGGGAAGTTGTGTGTGGACTCAGAGGAGATAAGGGAAGCACTAAATAAATATTTTTTGACAGTGTTCACTATAGAAAATGAAACTGTTGGCGAGGAAGATACAGAGATACTTGCATCTAGACTAGAAGAGATTGAGATTCACAAGGAAGAGGTATTAGAAATACTGCAGAGTGTGAAAATAGACAAGTCCCCTGGACCAGATGGGATCTATCCTAGGATTCTCTGGGAAGCAAGGGAAGAGATTGCCGAGCCTTTGGCATTGATCTTCAAATCATCATTGTCTACAGGAATAGTGCCTGAGGACTGGAGGATAGCAAATGTGGTTCCCTTGTTCAAAAAGGGTAGTAGAGACAACCTTGGTAATTACAGACCAGTGAGTCTCACTTCAGTTGTTGGTAAAGTGTTGGAAAAGGTTATAAGAGATAGGATTTATAACCATCTAGAAAAGAATAATCTGATCAGGGACAGTCAGCACGGTTTTGTGAAGGGTAGGTCGTGCCTAACGACTCTTATTGACTTTTTTGACAAAGTGACCAAACAGGTAGATGAGAGTAAACCGGTTGATGTGGTGTTTATGGATTTCAGCAAGGCGATCGATAAGGTTCCCCATAGTAGGCTATTATACAAAATGCAGAGGAATGGGATTGTGGGAGACAGAGCAGTTTGGATCAGTAATTGGCTTGCTGAAAGAAAACAGAGGGTTGTAGTTGATGGAACGTGTTCATCTTGGTGTCCAGTTACTAGCGGCGTACCGCAAGGGTTGGTGTTGGGTCCACTGATGTTCGTCATTTTTATAAATGACCTGGATGAGGGCTTAGAAGGGTGGGTTAGTAAATTTGCAGGTGACACTAAGGTCGGTGGAGTTATGGATAGTGATGAAGGATGTAGTAGGTTGCAGAGAGACATAGATAAGCTGCAGAGCTGGGCTGAGAGGTGGCAAATGGAGTTTAATGTGGACAAGTGTGAGGTGATACACTTTGGACGGAGTAATCGGAATGCAAAGTACTGGGCTAATGGTAAGATTCTTGGGAGTGCAGATGAGCAGAGAGATCTCGGTGTCCATGTACACAGATCCCTGAAAGTTGCCACCCAGGTTGACAGGGTTGTTAAGAAGGCATACAGTGTTTTGGCCTTTATTAATAGAGGGATTGAGTTTCGGAAAAAGGAGGTTATGCTGCAGCTGTACAAAGCTCTGGTACGGCCGCACTTGGAGTATTGTGTACAGTTCTGGTCACCGCATTATAAGAAGGATGTGGAAGCTTTGGAAAGAGTGCAGAGGAGATTTACTAGGATGTTGCCTGGTATGGAAGGAATGTCTTATGAGGAAAGGCTGAGGGCCTTGAGTCTGTTCTCGTTAGAGAGAAGCAGGTTGAGAGGTGACTTAATAGAGACATACAAGATAATCAGAGGGTTAGATAGGGTGGACAGGGAGAGCCTTTTTCCAAATATGGGGACAGCAAACACGAGGGGACACAACTTTAAAGTGAGGGGAGATAGGTATAAGACAGATATCTGGGGTAGTTTCTTTACTCAGAGTAGTAAGGGAATGGAATGCTTTGCCTTCATTGGTAATAGATTCGCCAAGTTTAAGTCGTCATTGGACAGGCATATGGATGTACATGGAATAGTGTAGGTGGGATGGGCTTCAGATTAGTATGACAGGGCGGCGCAACATCGAGGGCTGAAGGGCCTGTACTACGCTGTTATGTTCTATGTTCTATGTTGGATTACCCAAAATCCAACCGGGATGGTTTTGACAATAGCAAATTGATGATGAGAGACACTCATGTTTATTGTGCTGGAGTACGGTGCAACTGAAGTCCGACAGATCTCCATTAACTTTGCTTTAGTAATGTCATTGGTTGTGACAACCACTTGATCAAGTATTGGTGGTTGCCTTCAAATCCTATCAAATAAAGACCAGTTTTCGATTTGAACTGTTGAGTTTTTGGCTTACACTCCAACGATCTCAGGTGTTTGTAGTGATGATGCTTTTTGAGCAATTTTTATTCCCCCGTAATTTTGTCACCCTTTAAGTGAAAACATGTTCTGATTGACATGGAGAGGCTAGAGCTGGCTTTTAATTGACAACATGGGCATTAGGTTAGGGGCAGTGGGACAAGGATTACAACTCACAGATTGAGACCTTGACAAAGCGTTAAATTGCCTTCAGTCGTTCTGAGAACCTTTGGGACTGTCGCAATATAATCAACAAGATTGTTTTTTTACATGGTCCATTAAATCCCTTCAGAATAGTAATCCTGTCACACATCCAGTCTGACTTACATGTGCCCAATTCCAAACGATAATTCTTGGGATGACAGGATTTATTCATGAAGAGAGATTGACAGTTATTTTCGCTGAATTAGAATTAGCTTTATTGTCACACATACTCAAATGAGTACAGTGAAAAGTGTGCAATTCACCATTTCCAGCTCCATCTCAGGTACAAAGGTTCCTTGGTACAGCTTTTTCAGTTATCATTCTTAGGGAAAAATAGAGAAGTAAAAAAGTCCCGCACTGCAGATTTCTGAATAAATCGAGTTTAGATGAATGAGCGGGCTGGCATATAAACCTATAAAATTCTAACAGGACTAGACACGGTAAATGCAGGAAAGGTAATCCAAATGACCAGGGGTTGGAGTGTAAGAATGCGGGATTAGCTGTTTAGAACTGAGGTAAGGGAAGAAATCTTCATCCAGAGAGTGGGGAGCCTGTGGAATTCACCGCCACAGGAAGTGGTTGAGGTCAAAACATTGAATGTTTTCAATAAGGAGTTAGAGATAGATGTTAGAACTAGAGGGATCAGAGGATAATGGGAGTAGGTGGGAACTGAGTTGGATAATCAGCCATGATCATAGTGAATGGTGGGACAGGTTCAAAGGGCCGAATGGCCTACTCCTGCTCCTATTTTCTACGTTTCTTTATGCTTCACCCAGACCCTGCAGGTTAGTCGGTGATATGAAACAGATGTTCACAACACCAGGGTCAAACGTGTATTTAGAATGTCTTCACTATCGGTGGATCAGAATCCTGGAACTCCCTCCCGAAGGGAATTGTGGGTCAACCCACAGCCCATGAACCGCAGCGGTTCAAGAATTCTGCTCGTCCCCACCTTCTCAAGGGGCAACCAGGGGCGGGCAATAAATACAGGCCCAGCCAGCAACACCCAAATCCCATGAGTAAGTAATTTTAAAACAAGAATTTAAAGGTGATAACATTAAACTGAAAGCCTCACTCTCGTCTCTGGGTACAAAATTAAACATTGTAAACTGAGTGCGGCCACATTGTTGCTTTGTGATCAACGGTTAATGTGCTGCTTGGCAGACTGAATTTAACTATGTTAATCTGAGACAAAGAAATGTCAGAAAGCTAGTAGCTACAAGTCCTTTACCTTTTATCCTTTTGAGTGTGTGAAGACAGACAACAATGTTGACTTGATTGATTCAAAAAGAAGTACGTCTTTATTCCTTGAATTACATCTCGGAAATTCCATGGAATGTTTAACCTCAGGCTAACTAGAAGTTTTCATTCAGCTTGAGTTGCCAAAGTGTCGATGTCTTGCGTAGTCTGTGAATAATATTCCAACAGACCGCAGTGTCGGGGGAAGAGACAAAACATGACTGTACAAGAGGCAGTGTCTAAAAACCGTGTTGTAACAAAACACTTTTGCGCTTTTACCTGCTTTGTTCAGACCCTCGATGGGGATTCAGCTAATGAAATCTGGTTTGTTTTCACTTGAATGTCAGAAGGTAAGGCGCAACTTGATCGAGGTTCTCAAAATGATGAGAGGCATGGGCAGAATGGATAATTGGAGTCTTTATTTTCCCAGGGTAGAAAAGTTAATTACTAGGGGACGTGGGTTTAAGGTAAAAAGAGGAATGTTTAAAGAAGGTGTGAGAGGCAGGTTTTTCAGATAGAGAGTGGTAAACGCCTGGAATGTGCTGCCAGAGGAGGTGGGTACAATAGCAACATTTAAGATGCACCTTGACCGGTAGATGAATCAGCAGGGAATAGAGGGATACCGATTGCGTAGAGGCAAGAGGTTTTTCATTTAGGAAGACATCATGAGTTGGTGCAGGCTCGGTGGGCCGAAGGGCCTGTTCCTGTGCTGCATTGTTCATTGTTCTTTGAATTGAATCTGCAGCAACATACATGAGTATAGACCGATTGAAGGATGAACATTGAACGTGGCACTGAAAGAATGCCGTCTGAAAGGTGATGCCAACAACAAGGCATGAGAGGTGCCACCCTGGGTCACTGGTTGTGAAACTGGGTCCTATTTGGGTGATTGTCCTGTTGTCCCAGTGCTCACGCTCTTGCCCCTGATCATTCAGTGCTGTCTCCATCCTCCTGCAGAGAAAAAGGCACATCCATCTCTCTGATCACCGTGGATAAATACCCATTTTCCTCAACGCCTTATTAAAACGCTCTTTGACAGGGAGCACTTTCACACACTGAGTGTTTATAAAAGAACCACTAGTTTGCAGGCCAGTGATTACTCATCTATCCTGATTTGGAAATCTGTCACTGTCCCATCACCATCGCTGGGTCAAATTCCCTCCCTTCCAGCACTGTCCAAGGATTGCAGTGGTTTGAGAAGGCAGCTCCACACCAATGACTTGGGGGAGATTGTGGATGGGCAATAGATTCTGGCTTGACCAGCCATACCAATGTCCCAGGATAGAATGAATTTTATAAAAATCGTGAAGAGGTCAGTCAGCCAAAGAGGGATTGGAACCAATGACTTAGATTAGAAGCTTGTATCTTGGAATGGAATTGAAGAAATCAGAGTGTTACCAACTTATCAAAGCTGGACAAAGATGGTGCCATGTTCAGTGTCATACCACTGGGTGCATTCACTTCATATCAGTATTCTCGTACCTTTAGGTGTAACCCCAGCGTGCTCTTTTCTCCCCATCCATAGCAATTCTAGTTTCAATTCCTTTCCATCTACCAGCTGGAATGTCTATCTTCCTTTACCCCACCAAAAGTATGTTTATAAGCTCCAGGAAAGGAGCAGGAGCCCTTATTTATAATCACCATCGTGTGTGTTCTGCGTGAAGGTCCATCCTTCCTTCTGCAGAGAGAGAAGTCTTTCCATGTCTCTTTGTTCTAAGTTGTCAGTAACTTCCTTCAGTTTTCAAACCGTCTCGTGTTGATATTGTCTACCTTCCTGTTCTTTGTTTCTCATGAAATCTTTCTTTCATGTTGTTTCTAACAAGATCCTTACCTCTTGAAGACTGGGCAGGGCATACCTCCTGTCTGTTCCAAATGACAGTCAACAAATTCCTTTGTTTGTTCCCTCACCACCGGACTTTGTGGTTTTGTTAACATTGCTGCGTAGCCAATCCTGTCCATTCTCCTCTAACCTCGTATTGCAAAGCTATTCCGAAACATGGAAAATGGGAGCAGCAGGAGGCCAGTCGGTCCTTTGGGATTACTCTGCCATCCACAGTGATTACAGCTGATCACCCACCTCAGTACCCTGTTGCGCTGGACAGCTGGTTTGTGATGTCAGGTGATACCAACAGTGTGGGTTCAATTCCCACAGCCAGCCATTGTTTCCAGGAAGGACTCTCCTTCCCAACCTCTCACCTCATCTGAGGCACAGTGACCCTCAGGTTAAACTGCCACCTCCTGATGAGAAAGCAGCCCTATGATCCGATAAGACCATGGTGCCTTTACCTTTTACCACATACCTTTTGATCCCTTTCGCCCTAAGAACTACATCTAACTACTTGTTAAAAATATTGACTGTTTAGGCCTAAACACTTTCTGTGGATTCCACAGGCTCACCACTCTCTGGATGAAGACATTTCTCCTCACCTCAATCCTAAATGGCCAACCCCATATCCTTAGACTGTGACCTCCTGGTTCGGGACTCCCTGGCCCTTGGCAACATCCTTCCTGAACTTCCTTCCTGCATTTACCACCAAAGTCAGTGTCTTCTTCGTGAAAAATCCACATCACATATCTGCCCAAGCGAGACTCCAACTCAAACTTGTTCCAAATTTCTTCCTGAGGGGTGGCTTCTCTTGTGAATGAAGAAGTGGTTGATTGATTTGGAGTGTTGACCTCTCATAATTGTTTTAAAATTCTGAAGGGGCTTGCTAGAACAAATGTAGATGAAATGCAGCTGTATTCCTTGTGTCTAAGACGAGAGACCTTAACCATGAGATCTGAAATTGCAGGAGAAACCCAGCAGGTCTGGGGAAAGAGAAACAGAGTTAACGTTTCAAGTTGTGTCCTGTGGTCACTGGACTTGAAATGTTAACTCTGTTTCTCTCGCCACAGATTTTTGCCAGACCGGTCGAGTTTCTCCAGAACTTTCTGTTCCTGTTTGTTTCGGATCTCCAGCATCAAAAGGTCTTCGTTTTTATTTTAATGTAAACGTAAGAAATCCACCAAAGATCCTCAGACAGCACCATCCAAACCCATGACCATGAAGGACAAGGGCAGCTGGTACATGGGAACCCTGCAAGTTCCCCTCCAAACCACTTGCCGTCCTGACTTGGAAATATATCAGTGTTCCTTCACTGTCGCTGGGCAGAATCCTGGAATTCCTTCCCTCAGGGCATTGTGGGTCAACCCACAGCACATGGACTGCAGCAGTTCAAGAAGGTAGCTCACCCCCACCGTCTCAAGGGGCAACTAGGGACCGATAGTAAATGCTGGCCCAGCCCGCGACACCCACATCCCCCTAAAAAGTATGGGGAAATTTTTAAAAGTGGCATCATTTGTTAAGGTCCCAATAATTTTCGCAGGACCATTGGCGTCATGTTGATTTTTCTCTGGCTTTCAATAAGTCTCCCCCAGGTCACTCATCTGTCCAATAAAGAAATACAAAAGGAATGTCTTTAATTTAAGAATGAGAAGAATCTGGAATGTCCATACACCTGATGAAGGAGCGTCGCTCTGAAAGCTGATGCTTCCAATTAAACCTGTTGGACTAGAACCTGGTGTTGTGTGATTTGTAAATTCATACAAGACATGGTTGTCAATGAGGGCAGACAGTGGTGTAGTGAGATACGGTGGCTCAGTGGTTAGCACTGCTGCCTCACAGTACCAGGGACCCGGGTTCGATCCCAGCCTTGGGTGACTGTCTGTGTGGAGTTTGCTCATTCTCCCTGTGTCTGCGTGGGCTTCCTCCAGGTGCTCTGGTTTCCTCCCACTGCCCAGCAATTGAGCTAGTTGGGGTGGATTGGCCATGCTAAGTTTTCCTTAGTTTTCAGGGATTAAGGTGGATTAGATGTGGGAAATGCAGGGTTACAGGGTGAGGTGCTCCTCAGAGGGTCAGTTTGGACCTGATGGGCTAAATGGCCTGCTCCACACTGTAAGGATTCTATGATTCATTTGCCTGTTACTGTGCCGTAAGTTCTGTAAACCTACCCTCTTCCCTCCAGCTTCTGCGGTTTTATTTGTAAATAAATCCAGGGCGGCAGTTTAACATGTGTGAAATGATTGAATGGTATGACTTAATTTAACTGTGTGTAGGTGGTCATCCTGCGTATTCCCCAGTAACCAATTTGCCACAATTGGGGTTAATACCTAGACTAACCCAGAAATCCCTGAGAAATCGAGATGTATAAACAGAAACAGCCAGTGGCACCTGGCAGCACCTCGAGTCATTGAAACAGAGCTAATGTTTCAGGGTCAGTGACCTTTCATCAAAATGCGGGCTATAGATTTCAGCTCGGAAGAACTCTGATCAGAACTATTGTCAGATTATTTACTTGAGGGAGTAGTATATGTGGGGGGGGGGGATGGAGTTGTTGAAACTGTGTCACAGACACCCCCATGCTTCAAAATAAACGTAGAATCCCTGCAGTGTAGATAGAGGCCATTTGGCCCATCGAGTCTGCACTAAAGGTCATCCCACTAGACACAATGAGCAATTTAGCATGACCAATTCACCTGACCTGCACATCTTTGGACTGTGGGAGGAAACCAGAGCATCTGGAGGAAACCCACACAGACACGGGGAGAATGTGCAAACTCCACACAGACAGTCGGTCGAGGGTGGAATCCCTGTAAACCCATAGTTACTGCAGTTAACCCCCCAGCCTGTTCAATATGGGGCACTTTAGCATGGCCAACCCACCTAACCTACACATCTTTGGTCTGTGGAAGGAAACCCACGCAGACGCAGGAGAATGTACAAACTCCACACAGTCACCCAGGGCTGGAATCGAACCCAGGTCCCTGGTGCTGTGAGGCAGCAGTGCTAACCACTGAGCCACCGTTTTGCTAAGGCACATTGCACAGGATGCTCTGGTTACATTTCAGTTGGGAAGTGGGGGCAGGGACATAGTGGAAATGTCACTGATTAGTAGTCCACAGCTCCGGGCTAATGGGCTGGTAACAGAAACAGAAATTACTGGAAGAACTCAGCAGGTCTGGGAGCATCTGTGCACAGGGAGAAAGCAGAGTTAACGTTTCAGGTCCAGTGAGCCACCTTAAGGTTAACATGCAGGTTCAGTTAGCAGCTGGAAAAGCGCAGCAGGTCAAGCAGCATCCAAGGAACAGGAGAATCGACGTTTCGGGCATGAGCCCTTCTTCAGGAACTCATGCCCGAAATGTCGATTCTCCTGCTCCTTGGATGCTGCCTGACCTGCTGCGCCTTTCCAGCAACACATTTTCAGCTCCAATCTCCAGCATCTGCAGTCCTCACTGTCCCCTCGAAGGTTCAGTTAGCAGCTCAGCTGTACTTTTCTGTTGCAGCTGTATTCTATATCCAGCTGGGTGGATTTGAGAAGAGACACAGATCACTCACGATCACATTGAATGCTGAATGGTCTCCTCCTGTCCTTACTCTGAGGGAGGGCCAGGGTTAACCTAGTGGTAATATCACTGGGTTAATCACCCCGAGTCCCAGGCTCACACTCTGGCAGCTGGTAAGAGCTAAACTCAGTTCACAAATCTGGAACTGACAACCAATCCCAGTGTAGGATAACTGTCAGTAATTGTAAAATAAACAACCTGGTTTCCTTCTGTGCTGGTCAGGGAAGGAAATCTGCTGTCCTTAGCCCTTCTGGCCACACAGGACTCCAGATCCACAGCAAGGTGATGGGCTATCAGCTGCCCTCTGGAATGGCCTTGCAAGCCACTCATTTGAAGGTTAACCCACAGGTTCAGTTGATGGTTAGGAAGGCAAATGTAATGTTAACATTCATTCCAAGAGGACTAGAATACAAGAGCAGGGATGTACTGCTGTGGCTGTATAAGGGGCTGGTCATGTTAGGAATATTGTGAGTGGTCTTGAGCCCTGTATCTAAGGAAGGGATCCAGAGGAGGGTCACAAGCATCATCCTGGCGAATGAAGGGCTCGTCAAATGAGGAGCAACTGAGGACTCTGGGTCTGTACACAATGGAGTTTAGAAGAATGATGGGGGGTTTCTGATTTGAAACTTACTGAGAGGCCTGAACAGAGTGGATGTGGAGACAATGTTTCCATGAGGGAACAGCCTCAGAGTGAAGGGACAACCCTTTAGAACTGAGATGAGGAGGAATTTCTTCAGCCAGAGGGTGGGGAAATCTGTGGAATGTATTGTTGAAGAGGGCTGTGGAGGCCAAGTCATTGGGTCTGTTTAAGACACAGATAGATCGGTTCTTGAAAAGTAAGGGGATTAAGGATACAGTGAGAAGGCAGGAGGGTGGGCTTGAGAAACTCCAGCCATGATCAAATGGCAGAGCAGTATTGATGGGCTGAATGGCCTAAATCTGCTCCTATGTTTTGTGGTGTTATGGTCTTCTTCAGAACTCTGCTGAGTTTCATCTGAACTTTCTGGTTTTGTTTCAGATTTTCAGCACCTGTAGTTCTTTCTTTCAATGTTCTGATAACATGGGTCCAAATTCCACCATGGCAGATGGTGAAACTTGAATTCAGTACAATTTAAAAAAAAGGAAAACTTGTGCAATGGTGACATTGGATGTGGAAAAAACCCATTTGGTTCACAAATGGGTGTTAGGGAAGGAAATGTGCCACCCTTATCTGGACTGGCCTCCATGTGACTCCAGACCCACAGTGATGTGACTATTAGCTGCCCTCTGGGGCAATTAGGGATGGGCCATTCACTAAAGATCCTCAGACCTTACCTTCTAAACCCAAGACCACTCCCATCTAGAAGGATAAGGGGAGGCAGATACATGGGAACACCACCCCCTGCAAGTTCCATTCCATGCCCCTCCCCATCCTGACTTGGAACTGTACTGCCATTCCTTTATTGTCACTGGGGGAAATTCCTGGAATTCGTGAAGGACATTGTGGGTCAACCTACAACACATAGACTACAGCAGTTCAAGAAGGCAGCTCACCCCCACCTTCTTAACGCGCAACTAGGGACGGGCAATAAATATTGGTCCAGCCAGCGGCACCCCTGTCCCTCGAGCAAATAAATAAATGCTGGTCTGACCAATGATGCCAACATCTCATAACCAAAAAAGCATTTACCTGAGCCAAGTGTCGCAGTAAATTAAGCGTTGAAGTGTGTCAGTTCACAAAGAACAGGGACAGAGTTACCAGTTGATCAGCTTGACAGCCCGCGGACTAGTCGGATATTGATGCACTTTTGTGGCAGGTCTATGGGGAAAGCTGGGATGTGGGGAAGGAGCAAGCTCACAGTGGCTTTGTAAAATGGACTCTCTGCTTAAGCAAATAAAGCTGGCACTTTCACAGCAATTTCACACCTGCGGAAAACACCACAGCTACTCTGGACACAAAGTTCGATGGGATCAGTAATGCCTGGTCATCCTGCGTGCATCTGTTTTCAGTGGGTACTTTGTGTGAAATAACTGCTGAAAAGCAAATTAGGAACAGAATTTCATGCAGAAATAATTCTGTGGAGATAGGGCAATTCAATATGGCTGGTCTTCCTCTCGTGACTACAGTGCAGAGTCCACACAGAAATCATCGCAGGACTCCTCCTCATCAGCATTTCGTAAATCTAGAACAGAACCTGACAAGTAGATCTGTAGAACTTACTGTTATGACAGGATTAAAATTGTATAGGATGGGTTAAAGGGAAAGGGTTAAAATTATAACAGTGCAGGGTAGGGGAAAGGGAAAGGGTTAAAAATATAACAGTGCAGGAGGGGGTAAAGGGAGAGAGTTTACATTATAACAGTGCAGGGTGGGTGAAAGGCAAAGTGTTAAAATTCTAACAGTGCAGGGTGGGGTAAAGGGAAAGGGTTAAAATTATAACGGTGCAGGATGGGGTAAAGGGAAAGGGTTAAAATTATAACAATGCAGGGTGGGGGGAAAGGGTTAAAATTTTAACAGTGCAGGGTGGGGAAAAGGGAAAGGGTTAAATTATAACAGTGCAGGGTAGGGGAAAGGGAAAGGGTTAAAATTATAACAGTGCAGGGTAGGGGAAAGGGAAAGGGTTAAAATTATAACAGTGCAGGGTAGGGGAAAGGGAAAGGGTTAAAATTATAACAGTGCAGGGTAGGGGAAAGGGAAAGGGCTAAAATTATAACAGTGCAGGAGGGGGGAAAGGGTTAAAATTATAACAGTGCAGGGTCGGGGATAGGGTTAAAATTATAACAGTGCAGGATGGGGGAAAGGGAAAGGGTTAAAATTATAACAGTGCAGGGTTAGGGAAAGGGTTAAAATTATAACAGTGCAGGATAAGGGAAAGGGTTAAAATTATAACAGTGCAGGATGGGGGAAGGGAAAGGGTTAAATTATAACAGTGCAGGGTAAGGGAAAGGGTTAAAATTGTAACAGTGCAGGGTAGGGGAAGGGAAAGGGTTAAAATTATAACAGTGCAAGATGGGGAAAGGGATAGCGTTAAAAGTATGAGATGGTAAGGGGTTGGATTAAAATTAGAGCAGTGCAGCATGGGTAAGTTAACCATTTGTTCGTGATTAATTCTGGCTTGTAAACTAAATGATTGACAGTGAAATCTGCTGCTGGGTCCCGTTATGTTTGGCATTTAGCAAATAGCAGCTAATTCTGAGCAGTACTGACCCAGCAGCATTGTGCCTGTGGCAATGAAGAGACTTCAGGTGCTTTCTGTTTCAAGGCTCACTGTTACTAATCAGTCGCACAAGTTGCTGCAGTGCCTTTAATTTGACTGTTGGGATCGCGTGGAAGAGATAGACCAAGAGGTGGTGATCAGTGTGGCATCATTTCACAGACTCAGTAGACCCTGCACCTTGGTGGTGTTGTATCAGAGGTGTGCAAGACCAGTCCTGGGGTAATTCCCCGGCAGTATTAACTGTTACTGAGCAGGGAATATCCCAGCTCTGCGTTGGTTCCCACTGCTAGGAAGAGAGGCTGGATAAGCTTGGGATTTTTTTTGGAACAGGGAGGGTACCTGAGGGTGTGTAGCATTTTGAGGGGCATGCAGAAGGTGGATAAACGGCAGCTATTCCCCTTGGGTGTGAAGAGTCAGTAACAAGGGGATGTCATTTAAGGTGAAGGGCAAGAGTTTTCGAGGGGATTTGAGAAAAATAAAATGCATCCAGGGTGGGGGGGATCTGGAATGCACGATCTGGGACAATAGTTGACAGGGGGATTCTCACAACCTTTTAAAAAGTACATAGAGTCATAGAGCTGGCCAGCACGGAAACATACCCTTCGGCCCATCTCATCCATGCTGACCGGATATTCAAAATTAATCTAGTCCGATTTGCCAGCACTTGGCCCATATCCCTTGAAACCAGGGTGGAGAACCTGCAGCCTTAAGGCCATTGTGTGTGGCCTTTTGAATGAATCCAAATTTTGCAGAATAAATCTTTTGTTTTTTATTAATAAGTTTTATTTCGTGCTTTATTATTTTTATTTTAATCTTAAAATGAATAGTGGGCGGCACGGTGGCACAGTGGTTAGCACTGCTGCCTCACAGCGCCAGAGACCCGGGTTCACTTCCCCCCTCAGGCGACTCTCTGTGTGGAGTTTGCACATTCTCCCCGTGTCTGCGTGGGTTTCCTCCGGGTGCTCCGGTTTCCTCCCACAATCCAAAAAGGTGCAGGTTAGGTGAATTGGCCATGCTAAATTGTCCGTAGTGTTAGGTGAAGGGGTGAATGTAGGAGTATGGGTCTGGGTGGTATACGCTTCGGCGGGTCGGTGTGGACTTGTTGGGCCGAAGGGCCTGTTTCCACACTGTAAGTAATCTAATCTAAGTAATATACCAGAGAGTAAAAGAAAATTCAACGAAATAATCCTCAGACTGACCACCAGAATTTTTAAAAATGTGAATTTTGAAGTTTCTTGGATGCGGCCTTATTAGATTACAATGACATAATGCGGCCTTCCAACATGAAAAGGTTCCCTACTCATATACCCATCCAGATGCTTTTCAAATGTTCTCATTCCACCAGCCTCCACCACTTCACTTGAGGTGTCATAAAATCAGGGGTAAGGGCCAGGTATTGGAAAAGTGGGACTTGAGCAGATTTAGTGTATTATTGGCCGTACAGACTCAATGGGCTGAAGGGCCTCTTTTGGGCCTCTATGATCCTGAATTCCTTGCATGTGTTCCCCTTGCTCTTGCGATGAGTTATGGAGGTGTGAGGCTACGAGGCACAGCCAGTGACAGGTTTGAACTGAAACCTTGTGTTCCATTGAACTCGCTTGGGAACCAGGGAAAATGTGTATCACATTGATCACTCGTATGATTGTTTCCAGAGGTATCTTGTTGGTGCTGAATCATCACATGAAGCACGCGCTTCGGTAGAATGAACTCCAAATTCCCTTCGTGATCATAGAATCCCTGCAGTGTGGAAACAGGCCCTTCAGCCCAACAAGTCCACCGAAGAGTAACCCACCCTCGCTGCCTCTCCCCATCTTCCCTCCTTTACGATGCCCCTCAAAAGCTAGTTTTGTTGACCAAGCTTCAGGTCATCTCTCCCTCATATCACCTCCTTTGGCTGAGTGTTTCTTTTTGATCAGATGATGCCTCGACGGGAGAGATGACCTGAAGGGACGAGACACTAAGAGCGCTACATCAATGCAAGTTGTTGATGTCGCGGAATGACATCTGCATTTTCTGAAGCAGATTGGCTCAGTCTCAACTTGCCCTGGTTCCTACTCCCACCTCACTTGACGGGAAGGGTCCCATTCATTCTGGCTCACAGCATGGACTACAAAGGCCCATCAGACAAAATCCACAGTGCGCACCCTCTCCAGCCATTCCTGCAGCCAGCTTCAGGTTGCTGTTAGTGAACAACTAGTGCAGAACCTGGGACAACTCCCAAACAAATCTGACAATAACTCTTTAGCCCTGTGACCAGGAAGACACGTGTGTTTTGAGTGGATCTTTCAGACTGCAAGTTTTGAAAGTCTGGCAGAGTAATGCCAAGGTTGGAGGATTTGAGCCATAGGGAGAGGCTGAACAGGCTGGGGCTGTTTTCCCTGGAGCGTCAGAGGCTGAAGGTGTGACCTTATAGAGGTTTACAAAGTTATGAGGGGCATGGATAGGATAAATAGACAAAGTCTTTTCCCTGGGGTGGGGGAGTCCAAAACTAGAGGGCATAGGTTTAGGGTGAGAGGGGAAAGATATAAAAGAGAACTAAGGGCAACTTTTTCACACAGGGTACGGGTATGGAATGAGCTGCCAGAGGAAGTGGTGGAGGCTGGTACAAATGTAACATTTAAGAGGCATCTGGATGGGTATATGAATAGAGAGGGTTTGGAGGGATATGGGCAGGGTGCTGGCAGATGGGACTAGATTGGGTTGGGATATCTGGTCGGCATGGACAGGTTGGACCGAAGGGTCAGTTTCCATGCTGTACATCTCTATGACTCTAAGATACTGAGAGAAGTGTCACCATTGGCTGTAAAGTCTAGAATTAGGGCCACAGTGGGGAAGTGAGAACGTGGAACTTTAGAACTAGATTTATTGTCACGTGTGCTTGAATTACAAAATTACAGGAGTACAGTGAAATGTCTACAATATCGCCAACACACCTGCCATCTTAGGTACAAAGTAACTAGATATAAAAAATAGAGAAATTAAGAAAAAGGGTTACACTGCTTTATGATATAGATAGTGTACGCCAGGAAAATAAGAAATAAAGCTAAAAAGACAGACATTACAGTCTTTCTTTTAGGGCTCCCACATGGTCTGACTGGGCTCCACTGGTTCCCATCCAGTAGCCATCTTTGCTCCCAGCCAGGCAGCTGCCATTTTAGGATCCTGATGAGGAGAAACCATCACCGGAATTTTCTACCCAAGAGGATTGTGGATGCTCAGACTTTGAGTCCATTACAGATTGCATTGGTTAGATATTCCTGATGAGGGGCTAATGCTCGAAACGTCGACTCTCCTCCTCCTCGGATGCTACCTGACCAGCTGTGCTTTTCCAGCGCCACACCTTTTGGCTGTGGTGGTTAGATAGTTAGGTGCTGAGGGAATTGAGGGAGATTCTGGAATTCCCTCCCTCAGGGCATTGTGGGTCTACCCACAGCAGGTGGACCGCAGCGGTTCATCCCCACCTTCTCAAGGGGCAACTAGGGACGGGCAATAAAAGCTAGGCCAACCAGTGACGCTATATGAATAAAACCAAAAATATGGGAAAAGCTGGAGTCGGGGGTAAATGGTGGGATTAAGCTGGATTTGATGCAGAAATTCAGGCACAGTCTTGAATGGGCTTTGGATTAACTCTTACTCCTGTTTCTTATGTCTGTGTGGAACTCGGAGACTTTCCATTCCTTCAGCACATTGGCACGGTAACGTGACTATTCCAGTTCAGAGGCACCTTAGCTCAAAACAAAACTGCGACTAGCTCCCCAAGCTGACTGTGACACCAGTGCATGGTAAAGGAGAGGGAAGTCAGCTCTGTTAGGTGTCCACTGTTTTTGGATCTCCACTCTCTTCCCTCAGAGAACAAAGGTTCAAGGTAGATTAACTTGATAAGGGATGGCATGGTGGCTCAGTGGTTAGCACTGCTGCCTCACAGCGCCAGGGACCTGGGTTCAGTTCCAGCCTCGGGTGACTGTCTGTGTAGAGTTTGCACGTCCTCCCCGTGTCTGTGTGGGTTTCCTCCAGGTGCCCCAGTTTCCTCCCACAGTCCAAAGATGTGCAGATTAGATGGATTAGCCATGGGAAATTGCCCATAGTATGCAGTCTAAGTGGATGAGATTCAATAAGTGTGGTGCTGGAAAAGCACAGCCAGTCGGGACCACACAGGATCAATGTCAATTCCACCAGTTTCCTGATCTCCCCTCCTCCAACTCCACATCACCCGACCTGTCCATCTTCCATCCCACCTAACCACTCCACCCTCTGCTCCGACCAATCACCATCACTCACTCCCATCTACCTATCACATTCCTAGCTACCTTCCCGCAGCCCCTCCCATTTATCTCTCAGCCCCCTTGTTCCCCCTTCATTCCTAATGAAGAGTTTATGTTTGAAATGTTGACTCTCCTGCTCCTCAGATGCTGCCTGACCGGCTGTGTTTTTCCAGCACCACACTCTCGACTCTGGTCTCCAGCACCTGCAGTCCTCACTTTCTCGTAGACGAGATGGATGAGCCATAGGAAATGCAGGGTTACGGGGATAGAGTAGGGGAATGTGGGTGTGGATGGGATGCTGTCGGAGGTTCGGTGTGGACGCAATGGGCCGAATAGCCTGCCTCCACGCTGTCGGGGTTCTGTGAACTTGATCATTTCCAGTTCCAGGTAACCAGATTGTTTCTGTTTGGAGATGATGTTGTACACCTCAGGAGGAGCTGGGACTTGAACATGGTTCAGAGTTTGGGACTGCACCACAAGAGCCCCAATAGTGAACACAGCTATCCTACTGAATGCCAACCAATTCTGAGCCAGATATATAGCATCCTTTCCCTGGGATTGACTGCACTGGAGTTCCAACCTGGCATCTTCTGAACTATCGATGGGAATTGTACCAAATATTTACTCCCAGCGAGCTTTTGTCTTGATGCCTGGACTGCTGTGTAAAACGAGCTGCGTGTGACTTCTCTCTGGTCTTTACCTACACTGTTCCCACAAGTTGGTCACTATTTGTGGAAATCACCCTGATGCCACTGTTATCTGGGCCCCTGACGGACCATTTTTACGCAGGAGCAAGGAGGCAACGGAAGACTTATGACAGTGTCCCAGCCTCTGAGCTTGCAGCTCTGGATTCAAGGCCCACTCCTGCCCTTGATGGTTAAGGAAGGTTGTGTGTTTCGGAAATGGCATTGTTTATTTTGCAGCTGTCGTGACTGCCTTTTGTGAGAATGTTCCCGATGACTGCAGAGGTCAGAACCAGGGGCTACAGTCTGAGGATATAGTGTGGGCCATTTAAGACTGAGATGAGGAGGAATGTCTTCACCCAGAGGGTGGGCAGCCTGTGGAGTTCTGTGCCACAGAAAGCGGTTATAAGACTCTGGTGCGGCCTCATCTGGAGTATTGTGTGCAGTTTTGGTCGCCATACTATAGGAAGGATGTGGAGGCATTGGAACAAGTGCAGAGCAGGTTTACCAGGATGTTGCCTGGTATGGTAGGAAGATCGTATGAGGAAAGGCTGAGGCACTTGGGGCTGTTCTCATTGGAGAAAAGAAGGTTTCGGGGAGATTTGATAGAGGTGTACAAGATGATTAGGGGTTTAGATAGGGTTGACAGTGAGAACCTTTTTCCGCGTATGGAGTCAGCTGTTACTAGGGGACACAGCTTTAAATTAAGGGGTGGTAGGTATAGGACAGATATTAGGGGTAGATTTTTTTACTCAGCGGGTTGTGAGTTCATGGAATGCCCTGCCAGTAGCAGTGGTGGACTCTCCCTCTTTATGGTCATTTAAGCGGGCATTGGACAAGCATATGGATGTTATTGGGCTAGTGTAGGTTAGGTAGGCTTCGGTCGGCACAACATCGAGGGCTGAAGGGCCTGTACTGCGCTGTATTTTTCTATGTTCTATGTTCTATGTTATTATAGGAATCCCTACAGTGTGGAACCAGGCCCTTCGACCCAACAAGTCCATACCGATCCTCCGCAAAGTAACCCACTCAGGCACATTCTCCTACCCTATTACTCTACATTTAGTCCTGACTAAAGCACCTAACCTAATACCCCTGAACACTACAGACAATTTAGCGTGGCCAATTCACCTCACCTGCACATCTGTGGACTGTGGGAGGCAACCAGAGCACCCGGAGGAAACCCACCCAGACACAATGTACAAACTCCACACAGACAGTCGGACAAGGCTGGAATTGAACCTGGGTCCCTGGCGCTGTGAGGCAGCAGTGCTAACCACTGAGCCATCATGCCATAGTTAAGACCAAACATTGAATGTTTTAAAGAAAGTGTCAGAGCTAGTTCTTAGAGCTAAAGAGATCAAAGGGTATGGGGAGAAATCAAGAACAGGACATTGACTGAATGATCAGCCGTGGTCATATTGAATAGCGGAGCAGGCTCAAAGGGCTGAATGGCCTGCATTTCCTATTTTCTACATGGCAATGGATTCACATTCAGCAGCTTGTGCTGTTCTAGATCTGAGTATCTGCAGCTGACTGTATGACCGTTTCTGTCCTGAGAGCTCCGTAAAGGCGGATTCGCAGTGAGTCCAAACAGATTATTGGCTGGCACATCCTTCCAACGAACCAATAGCAGGCAGTAATTGCAGGGGAGGCTCCTGATTGGCCATTCCTTGATGTGGAATGGGGCTCATCAGGATGAAGTCTCAGGCTGTAGTGACCTGTTCCAGGAAAGAACAAGCTACAGAGAACTGGCCAAAGTATGTGCTTCAGTGACCTGGTGGCCCCTTCAAGCACAGGAAGTCTCTTAACTGAAAGAAGCAACTGATTGACATAACAAATGCGCCTTCAGAAATTTCCACCACCTGCAGTACTTTGCTTTTCTGTCGTTTTATACTAATTCAGGTGGTTTGACAGTTTAATAGGCTGCAGTTTCCTGTCTAACAGCTTGTCACGGATGCTAATTAGGATAAGAGCATGCATCGAAAATCTTTCTGGGAGGGGAGTTCATTGTAATTGTATCGAGTCTGTATTTTGGGCAAGTGTGTCTCCATCTCCTGGAACCTGCTGTTGTGACATTGGTAAATGGAGTTACTTAATGTAACGTGTAAATGTGGTAAATTCATCAATTCCAAGTCCCTGCAGATTTGAGCCAAGGGAATTAACAAGCTGACAGCTGCCACTTGCAGCCTGACATTAATAAATATACACCCGTGAATTTGCCAGTGATCACAATGAGGACCCTTGGCAGCTGCCTAAGGATATGCCATCCTCAATTTAAATCCTCTTGGGGCAGATTGAGGATGAAAGACAAATGGGGTCAAAAGTTAAAAGGGGTGAGAAGTCGGTGGTACAAGCCTTTGAGATGGCTGCTTCAGCGTTCTCTTTATTGCTCCTGTTTTCCCTTGTGTGTTCTCCTCCTTTGCCTTCCCCACCCCCCTTCCCATTCTCCTTCTCCTCTTCAGCCCTCCTTCTGGTCTCTCACCCTTCTCTACATCACCCACTACCAAGGGGGAAAGTGACAGCCTACTGGTATAATCATAGAATCCCGACAGTGTGGAAACAGGCCCTTTGGCCCAACAAGTCCACACTGACCTTCTGAAGAGTAACCCACCCAGACCTTATTATCCCATATTTACCCCTGACTAATGCACCTAACCTCCACATCCCTGAACACTATGGGGCAATTTCCCATGGCCAATTCACCTAACCAACACATCTTTGGATTGGGTGAGGAAACCGGAGCACCCGGAGGAAACCCACACAGACACGGGGAGAACGTGCAAACTCCACACAGACAGTCACCTGAGGCTGGAATCGAACCCAGGTCCCTGGCGCTTTGAGGCTAACCACTGAGCCACTCTGCCTCCCCTTGTCACTGGAATGTTAATCCTATACAGTTCTGGCTGTCTACAGCAAGGTGCTGGAGCAGTCCCACCAACGCAGCCAGTGCAAGACCCTGTGAATCCACTGGGAAGGCAGATGCACCAACATCAGTGTCCTCCACCAGGCCAACCTCCCCCAGCATCGAGGCACTGGCCCTGCCCTTTGTCGGCTGCAATGGGCTAAGCACGCCGTCCCCATGACCGATACGAGACTCCCCAGGTAGGTAGCTCCCAGAGAGCGGGGGGGGGGGGGCAGGTGGAAAGAGGAGGTGCCTCAGGGATACCCTCAAGGCCTCACTGGGTGAAGTGCAGCAGTCCCACTGACACCTGGGAATCACTGGCCCGAGACTGTGCAAAGTGGAGGAGGAGCATCCGAGAAGGTGTCAAGCACCTTGAGACTTGTCGTTGGAAGCCGGATGGAAACAACGTAAGAAATGCGCTGCCACACTAACGCCCCAGCCATTCCCTTCCTGCGACCACCACCAAGTGGAACTGAGCCTGTGGGAGCCCCATCGGTCTGTCCAGCCACCTACAGACTCACCCTGAGAGTGGAAGAGAGTCATCCTCTGCTGCAAGGGACCGCCAATGAAGGAATGAATGAATTGCGAGACCCAGCTAATGTTCTGGGGACTGAAAGCTTTCACTCTATGGATGCTGCCTGACCTGCTGTGCTTTAGGCAGAAGTGGGTACTGCAGACGCTGGGGATTAGAGTCAGTTCCTGATGAAGGGCTTTTGCTCAAAAACGTCGATTTTCCTGCTCCTCAGATGCTGCCTGACCTGCTGTGCTTTTCCAGCACCACTCTGATCCTGACTGTAATCTCCAGCACCTGCAGTACCCACGTCTACCTGCTGTGCTTTATCCAGCTTCACGTCTGTTGACTGTGGCTTCCATCATCTGCAATCCTTACTGCCTACAGCACAGAGGGAGTTGGCAGTGCTCAACCATGAATCGCAGAAAGCTCGCATCCAAGTTCAGCAGGTCATGGGGGAAGGCAAATTTAATGCTGGCCTTCATTTCAAGGGGAATGGTGTGTAAAAGCGGAGAGATTTTGCTAAAACTATGTAAGGTACTAGTCTGTTGACAGTAGGAATGCTGTTTTGAGCCCTTTATCTAAGGAAATATATTCTGCCATTGGAGACAGTACAGTGATATCCGGTATGGAGGACTGACTTAATAAGGCAAGGTCGAGTACGTTGGGCCTGTATTTGTTGGCATATTGAAGAATGAGGGGCGACCATATTGAAACACACAAAATACCTCGAGATCTTCACAGGGTAGCTATGGAGAGGTTGTTTCCCCTTGTGGGCAAGTCTAGGACCAGACAGCATCGTCTCAGAGTAAAGGGTCAGAGATGAGGAGGAAATTCTCCTCTCCGAGGGGAAGGAATCTGTGGAATTAATTACCACAGAGCGCTGTCAAGATTGGGTCATGAACTGTACTCAAGACTGAGGTAGATTTTTAATCAGAAAGGGAATCAAAAGTTATGGGGAAACGGCAGGAACCACGGATTACGGAATCAGCCATGGTCTCATTGGCTGGCTGAGCAGACTCGAAGGGCCAAATGATCCACTTCTGCTCCTCGTAGCGGCAGTGAAAGGGTTAAATCTGGCAGAGCGGGGTCCCATTCTCATGCACATCTGCTTTCCATCCTCTTGCTCGGGGGGAGCGGGGGGGTGCGATTAGTGGCAGCAAGAAGAAATGGTTCTCAGTTTATGTGAACAGTCCTTTTCTTTCAGTGCCCACTCCCCCAGTGCAGTGCACACAGGTTTTCAAAGGGGTTTGTTCAACAAGGAAGGGGTTGGCACCCATGGCGTCGCCTACCTGAGACTTGCAGATAGTGAACTGTGTTAGTAACTGCAGCAATGTGGGCTGCATCTGGACTCTCAGGGTTCTTCCAAGCACATTAGGCCTTTAGGGTGGAATGGTGGTGTTGTTCCTTCGAGTACAACTTCCTGAGAGAAAATGATTTTCCGTGCGATTAATTATTTTGTTGCCTCTTTCCCTTCCAACTGTAGTTCACAAACACCCGTTGCCTGAAGGACGAAGCAACTTGTTCAACAACCTTTCTGTATTTGGACAGACCTTGGCTCAAAACCAGGCCTCACTGTGGTGTTTGAAGTTGTCAGTCATTATGGAAACATTTTTTTTAACAGGATGCAGCCTTTGCATGCTAGGCTGGTATTTATTGTCCATCCCTAATTGCCCAGAGGACATTTAAGAGTTAAAGACATTTCTGTGGGTCTGGAGTCACAGGTAGGCCAAACCAGGTAGGAGCTTCCTTCCCTAATGGGGATAAGTGAATCAGATATGAGTTTGCAATAACCATTGAGTTCCTAATTTGCAATCTTTAGTCAATAACAATTTATCGAGTTCAAATTCCACCATCTGCCGTGACAGGATTTGAACCTGCATCCCAACAACATTACGGGGTGTCTGGACTAATAGTCTAGTGCTAATACCACGAGGTCATCACCTCCCCTCACCAGCAGAGTCTTGACCTTCCATCAGTCTTGGGATGCTGACTGGGCTCCATCATCTCAGCAGACAGAATCATCTTTAAGATTCTCTGTTCCAGAGGGTTGGCCATTTTTAACTGTCAGCTTTATACCAGATGGATTTGAAATTTCTTAATGTGTTTTCGCTCTGGATCTGGGTGTGTTGGGAATTACAGTTCCTGGGACTGTTGGCAAAGACTGCCCATTGGCACTCACCGTGGGATTGGAAACCATACAAGACCTCCAGCCTCTCAACCACCCCACTCCCATACACACTCCATTCGCCACCCAATCATTGTGCCCATTCTCACACAGCACCAGGTGCCAAAAGATCTGCAGATCTTCCTTTCAAGTGGAAAGTGACATTCACACCACACAAGTACCAGGCAATGACCATCTCCAATAAGAGACAATGTAATCACCGCCCCTTGACATTCAATGATGTTACTGTCACCAAATCCTCCAACATCCACATTCTGAGGTTGGCCATTGACCAGAAACTCAGCTGGACTCACCACATAAACACAGTGATAACAAGAGCAGGTCCAAGGCTAGGAATACTGCAGCAAGTCACTCACCTCCTGACTCCCCAAAGCATGTCCACCATCTACAAGGCACAAGTCAGGAGTGTGATGAAATACTCCCCACTTGCCTGGGTGGGTGCAGCTCCAACAGCACTCAAGAAACATCCAAGATAAAGCAGCCCACTTGCTTGGCACCACATCCACAAACATCCACTCCCTCCACCACCCACACTCAGTAGCAGCATTGTGTTCCATTTGCACCCATCCTGCCCTGGAAATAAAGTGCCATTACATCACTGCCGCTGGATCTGTACCTGGGAATTCTCTCCCCAAGGGTCTACCTACAACACAAGGACTGCAGCAGTTCAAGAAGGCAGCTCACTACCACCGTCTAGAGGGCAAAGAGGAACGGGCAATACATGCTGACTGGGCAGCGACACCTATGTCCACAAGAGAATGCAAAGAGAAGCCAAGCATCACAAAGACCATGACAGAGAGTTGCAATCCTGAAGATGCCATCCTCAAATCATGGGATAGGACCTCACTTTCCTGCACTGGTCAGAATGAAATGGAGCCTTTGTGGCCCCTTCAATGACTTTAACCTTCAGGCAAACAGCCTTCCATCCCCGCCCTCTCCAATGATAAACCATAACGTTGTTGTGGAGATTTGGGAATTGGCAAATCCAACGCACCTGTCATATCCTGAGGTCTGTCGCAACCTGGACCTCTTGGCCAGGAGGTAGGGACGCGACCACTGCACCACAAGATCCACTTTCACACATTAGCCTGGACCTGTGGATTATTATTCATCACCATGAATGCTACCCCATCACCTCACCAACCAGCATGAACCCAATGCAGAAGCTGCTCAGTAAAGGCAGTGAGGGATGGCCAACACGTGCCAGCAGAGCCCATATCCCATGAACAAATAACTGTGCTGCCGAATTTCCACAGGAGGCTGTGAGGATGTGTCAGGGCGAGGTAGGCCCAAAACGTATTGGCCACTCAGTTGTGGGCATTGTAGCTGCACGAGAAAATAATATAGAAGATCCAGTTATTTTACTGTCAGAAATCTCTCAAAGGAAAATGGAGCTTGCGTTCTCGAGGCAGGTTGCTGTGAATTGGAGACTATTTAGGCAAGTCCATTTTCTGATACATTCCACTTGAGACTTCATGTGCTCCAGCTTTGCTTTGATCGCGAGTCATTTTATGCAGTTACTTGTAAATTTGTAAACATTTGAACATTTGTAGATGTTTCTTTAGTTGTACTTCTGAGCAAAGTTGGGTTTAACTTAACCTCATTAAAAGTGAATGTTAGGAGATGCCGTCTGTAATGTTTTCTTCAGGTAGAGATTAGCTCAGTTGGATGGACGGATGGTTTGCGGTGTGGAATGCTATTCGCAGCATGGATTCAATTCCGGTCCTGGCTGAGATTACCATGATAGATTCTCCTTCTTGATCTCTCCTCTCCCCTGAGGTGTACTGACCCTCAGGCTAAATCTGTCATCTCTCTCTCTCTCTGATGCGATTCAACTATGGTGACTTTACCCTTCACGTCTGGAAGTGTAATGGACGCAGGTTCGAACTGAGGCATTTGAGAGGGCATCAGGTAACTGTGTGGGCAGAAACAGTGTGCAAGAGTATGGGGGGGAAACAGGGGATTGGCATGAGGTATTGATGCTTGTTTGAAGAGCAAGTACAGTTACATGGGCCAAATGGCCTCCCTGTAATAATTCCGTGATGTGGTCAGTGAGCATGCCCAGCATCCTGGATTAGTCGGTTCTTTTTTGCTTTGATTTGATTTACTGTTGTTACATGTACCTAGGTACAGTGAAATGTTTTGTTTTGTGTGCAGTACTGGAAGATCATACATACAAGATGCATTAAGGTAATAGAACAGAGCGAGCAGTACAATGTTACAGCTGCAGAGAAGGTGGACAGAAAGCGAGATCAACATTAAACTTAAAATTAGAGAGATCCATTCAGAAGTCAGAATGAAGCTGTTGCTGAACCTGTTGGTATATGTGTTTAAGCTTCTGTATCTTATGACCGATGGAAGAGTTGGAGGATATTATAACTGGGGTGGCAGGGGGCCTTTGGTGATATTGGCTGCCTTCCCGAGGAAGGTAGATGGAGTCAGTGGGTGAAAGGTTGGCTTGGGTGATGGATCAGGCTGTGTTCACAATTCTCTGTAGTTTCTTAAGATCCTGGGCAGAGCAGTTGACACACCTGGCTGTGATGCATCCAAATAGAATGCCTTCTATGGTGCATCTAAACAAACATTGATAAGAGTCCTTTTGCAGAAATGGCCACTGCTCCCGACAAAACCGAGACCCCTACTTACTACTGACTCTGGCTCCTGACCAGCCCTCGATTGGAAAGACTTGCCTGAGGAGGATGTGCCTCTTGCTGCAGGTTCCACATTGAGGCTGGAAAGCTCATCATCCTGAGTGAGACATCCACTGCCTTACTGTCCATTCATATCTCTGCGGGCCCAGCTCGCCTCATCCTCCTGCACCAGAGGTCAAATTGGGCCCTTCCGATGAGAAATAGCCCCCAGTCGCTGCCAACCAGCCCTTCCCCCTGGTCTGTCAAGCCAGACACCAGAATGAATTCCACTGTGTCCTGCCCTGACTTGCAAATATATAAATTCTTGTAAACTTTGCAAATAAAAGGTTATGGGGGGTGGGGGGGGGAGGGTGCTGGGCAGGAGGGGGGAGACTGCAGAGGAAGGAAGGAAATTAGAGTGTGTTTTTACTTAGCCCATGTAAGGATTTTCTCACTGCATTAAGGTGAGATTCGAAGACCTCCTTTAATAAATAGGAAATGTAGTGCACGCGTGAATTGCCTGCGGCAATCTCTCTCATGCTGCGTATCGAAGGGTTTAGGAAGTTTGTCTCATTTAAAACTTTAAAAGCCTTCTCTGGGGAGTGAAGAATTCACACATCTGTCAGTGATTTCTGGATAGCGTGAGGGCCCAGATGGATTTTTTTTTGATTGCAAGTTTCCTCATTTGCAGAGCGCTTAATCGTGGGGCTTAACCAGACGGTGAATGAAGTTAAAGTTGTGCAGGTTTGTTTTTAAGTCTCTGCACCCAGTTTAAAAATCGCACCCTTAATGCCCCATCATCGGGCACCAGATTGGGACGAGGTGAGGCAAATGGAAGACTAACATAGCTCAGTTGGCATGTGGCATTTCCACTCCGCCATCTGCTGCAGGGCTAGTTCGAAGCTACAGTGGGCAATTAAACTGTCAGGAACCCATCTGTACAGACTTACACTTGTAACAGCACTCGCCCTGGCTAAGGCAATCTCTGCCAGAATTTACTTCACATTTACTCTGCTCCGTTAACAGCTGAGAGAGAGAGTTTTCTTTTCCAGCGCATGGGTGAATACTGAGCCTGACATAGACTGATAGAGTCGTAGAGATGTACAGCACAGAAGCAGACCCTTCGGTCCCAATCGTCAATGCCAACCCAATCTAGTCCCACCTGCCAGCACCTGGCCCATATCCCTCCAAACCTTTCCTATTCATATACCCACCCAGATGCCTTTTAAATGTTGCAATTGTACCAGCCTCCATCACTTCCTCTGGCAGCTCATTCCATGCACATACCACCCTCTGCGTGAAAAAGTTGCCCCTTAGGGCTCTTTTATATCTTTCCCCTCTCACTCTAAACCTATGCCCTCTGTTCTGGACTCCCCCAACCAAGGAAAAGACTTTGCCTATTTACCCTATCCATGCCCCTCATGGTTTTATAAACCTCTATAAGGTCATCCCTCAGCCTCCAATGCTCCAGGGAAACAGCCCCAGCCTATTCAGCCTCTCCCTATAGCTCAAATCCTCCAATCCTGCCAACATCCTTGTAAATCTTTTCTGAACCCTTTCAAGTTTCACAACATCTTTCCGATAGGAAGGAGACCAGAATTGCACGCAATATTCCAACAGTGGCCTAATCAATGTCTGGTACAGGCACAACATGACCTCCCAACTCCTGTACTCAGTACTCTGACCAATAAAGGTTTGCATACCAAAAGCCTCCTTCACTGTCCTATCTACCTGCGACTCCACTTTCAAGGAGTTATGAACCTGCACTCTCTTTACTTTCCAATGCTCTTTCTCATCTCTTTCAGAATTCCAAACATAGGAACCAGGAAAACCAGCCTTTCGAACTTACTTGCCATTTTATGAGAACTAGCAACAAGAGTAGGCCATTCAGCCCTTTGAGCCTGCTCCACCATTGTCTACGATCATGGCTGATCCTCTATTTCAAAGCCATATTCTCGCTCTGTCCCCATTCTGCTACCTTCATGTCTTTATTCATGATCACTTATTACCTGGGCCCAAACCAGGGGTCACACTTTAAGGATATGGGATATACCTTTGAAGACTGAGATGTGGAGAGGGACTAGATTGGGTTGGGATATCTGGTCAGCATGGACATGTTGGACCGAAGGGTCTGTTTCCATGCTGTACATCTCTACGACTCTATGACTCTAAATGTCTTCACCCAGAGAGTGGGGAGCCTGTAGAATTAACAAACAAAGAAAAAATGTTGAGGCCAAAACATTAAATGTTTTCAAGAAGGAGACAGATAAAGTTGTTGGAGCTAAAGGGACCAAAGGGTATGGGGAAGACAGCAGGATTAGGGGACTGAGTTGGATGATCAGCTGTGATCATATTGAATAGCACAGCAGACTGAAAGGGCTGAATGGCCTCCTCCTGCTCCTATTTTCTATGTTCCTACAAAATAGTCTGCCTGCCGCAAGGTTAAATCACTCATTAGAAACCCCCCCTCCCACGCTACAATCATTTTGGGGAGGGAGTTCTAGGTCTCTACTGCACTTCACATAGAAAGCATGTTTCCTGAGATCACTCCATAGGATCCCTACACTGAGGAAGCTGGTCATTCAGCACCCACTGACCTTCCAAAGAGCATTCCTCCAAGATCCACACCCCTCCTCTATAGCCCTGCATTTCCCATGGCTAACGCACCTAACCTACACATTCCTGGACACTATAGGCAATTTAGCGTGGCCAATTCACCTAACCTGCACAACCTTGGATTGTGGGAGGAAACCGGAGCACCCGGGGGAAACCCACACAGATACGGGGAGAATGTGCAAACTCCACACAGTCACCTGACGCTGGAATAGAACCCAGGTCCCTGACACTGTGAGGCAGCAGTGCTAACCACTGAGCCACTGTGCTACCCTACTTGTAAATGACCCAGCACTAATTCTATGGGAATGCGCATCCTTGTTTTACGATGCCCCACACCAGGAACTTGTTTCTGTGTATTCACTGGTTCCAGTGATGAAGGGAGTGTCTCTTAGGGAAAGATTGTGCTGGTCATCCCTAAACTCTTCACAGTATAGAGGAACGGAAAACACAAGGTCCTGAGGTGGGTGCTACAAGGAGGTGTGAAGGGTATTTGGAACTAGGATAGAGTACAGATTTGGGGCTCTCCTATTTAAGATGGAGGGGAGTTTTTCCTTTCTTTGAGGGTCTTTAATCTGTAGAGCCCCCTCCCACAGCGAGCAGCAAGGGCTAGGTCACTGAACATCTTGCAGGATGAATCAGACAAGTCTTTGATCAGTCCTGTGGGATGGCAAAAGGGAATGTGGAGTTGAGGCCATCCTCTGGTCAGCCATTGAATGCTGCAGCAGCCTTTGAGGGGCCGAATGGCCTGCTCCTGTTTTTCATTCTTTTGTACCTGGGTATCTACTCTGTAGAAGGTCTTCCAACATTTCTAACATTAGAGCAGCCTTGTTAGTCTTAGGTGCTGTGAGGATTTGGAACTGCTGATATAATTTAACTCTTTTAGCCCCAGTATTGTTCTGGTGAATCTTCCCCGGACCCTGTGCAGGTTCAGTATGTGAAAGATTGTGTCAAGACATAGTTCACTATGTCAAGACAAAAACCAAATACAACTGACAGCCTTGGGGTAACCCATAGCAACCAGCAACAGGGATCACATATGGTTGAAGATTTTACTCCCAAACTGAAGGGGGCACTCTTGCTCCTTGCAACCTCCCAGCTGTCATCCATTTATATCTGATTGCGTCTGGTTAACCTTGGGTAGACCCCATTGGCGTACTGTGAGCAGTTCTGGGTACCACTCCTTCGGAAGGGAGATTGGCCTTGGAGGGAGTACAACATAGGTTTCCAAGAATGATCCTTGGACTTAAGGAGTTAATTTATGAGGAGAAATTATATAAGTTAGGCCTGTTCTCTTAGAAGATTAAGGTCAAAGTCTTCAAGATATTAACAGGAAAAGACAGAGTAGATAAAGATAAACTATTTCCACTGATTGGGGATTCTAGAATTTGGGGTCATATGATGAGAATTTGGTAAAAACAATGACTGCAGATGCTGAAAACCAAATACTGGATTAGTGGTGCTGGAAGAGCACAGCAGTTCAGGCAGCATCCAACGAGCAGCGAAATCGACGTTTCGGGCAAAAGCCCTTCATCGGGAATATTCCTGATGAAGGGCTTTTGCCCGAAACGTCGATTTCACTGTTCGTTGGATGCTGCCTGAACTGCTATGCTCTTCCAGCACCACTTATCCAGTGATGAGAATTTGGACCAACCTGTTCAAGAAAGATGTTAGGAAGCACTTCTACACACAAAGCATGGTAGATGTCTGGAATTCTATAAATGCGAGTGAATGCTGGGTCAGTTGTTAATTTTAAAGCTAGCATCTTTTTTGTGTTAAGCAAGGGTATTAAGGGATATGGGCCAAGGGTAGGTCAATGGAATTAGGTCATGGCCTCATTACATGGCAGCACAGGCTTGATGGGCTGAATGGCCTACTCCTGTTCCTATGAGCCTGGGGCTTTCTGAGTCTTCGAGCAACAAACAAGATTAATTTGCGAAGTGATGGGATGTGTTTATAGTTTTCCTTTTTTTAAAATTCTGGGCTATATCTGTGTTCCCATTCAAATGGACATTTGAGAAAAGTGTATCAAAGACTCAGTTCTTCAATATTCTGTTCATCAAGTGGTTCACAAGATGTAGAACTCTTGTTGTCTTCCCTGACAATACTTGATCATTCACGCATACAGTAATTTACTGTAGCTACAAAAGATCTTCGAACCCACATTCAATCGTCTACACTTTTGAATGAAGGCTCAGTTGCCTTCTTACTTACCTGCTGGCTTAGTGCCAAACAGAATGACTGACAAATTGGTGGAAACCCAAGCTTTCCAAAGGTCTAGAGGACAGCCTGGGTTCACTGAGTGAGTTTTATTTTGAAAACAAAAGCTCTCAGTTAGGAGGTGGCCCTGAAATCACTTAATGTCTCTCCTTTTTAAAAAAGAATTTGCAGCTATTTCACAAAAACCTACTTCTTTAACAAAGCTTTCCATCAGCTTCTCTAATAGTGGTTGATTCCAAACTTTGTGTTCTAGTTTTCCCAAGATTTGACAGTGGGATGTCTGATTGTGTCATATAAAGACATGTTATTGCTGTTTAATGGGGATGTTTAGTGCATCAACCCCTGCTTAATTTCTCTCTCCCTTCGCTGCCCCCAGGACTAAACTGGCTCGGGAGGTTCTGTACAAGGGAACTGACATCCGCATCATGGCACCCAGCAACCTGTTGGCATGATACCCATTGATCCTCCCTCCTTGTGGAAATGAAACTCCACCTTGGGAAGTTAGACTGGAAGAATTCAGCTCTGACTGGGAACTTGATGTGAGGGTGGAACAACAGTGCAGCAGACGACAATTACCACTGAGCTGAATTGTTGCTGCCCTCAGGGAGGGAACAGGCAGGGATGGGAAATGAAGTGAATTGAATTGATTTGAATTTATTGTCATGTGTACCGAGGCACAGTGAAAAGCTTTGTCTTGCGAGCAATACAGACAGATCACAGAGTTAAGTAGCAGAGAGAAGTAGGTAAACAGCGGCAAAAACAAAACCACAAGAAGGGCAAAACTTGCGCCCACACCTCCCCCCCCGCCCCCCCCCCCCCCCCCCCGCCCCCAACTCCCTCCAAGGCCCAAATGGATCCTTCCATATCCACCACAAATTCACTTGCACCTCCACACACATCATTTACTTTATCCACTGCACCCGATGTGGCCTCCTCTACATTGGGGAGACAGGCCGCCTACTTGCGGAACGTTTCAGAGAACACCTCTGGGACACCCGGGCCAACCAACCCAACCACCCCCGTGGCTCAACTCCCCCTCCCACTCCACCAAGGACATGCAGGTCCTTGGACTCCTCCATCGCCAGACCATAGCAACACGACGGCTGGAGGAAGAGTGCCTCATCTTCTGCCTAGGAACCCTCCAACCACAAGGGATGAATGCAGATTTCTCCAGCTTCCTCATTTCCCCTCCCCCCACCTTATCTCAGTCCCAACCCCCGGATTCAGCCCCGCCCTCTTTCCCCACAATCTTCTTCCTGACCTCTCCGCCCCTACCCCCTCTCCGGCCTATCACCCTCACCCTCACCTCCTTCCACCTATCGTATTCCCAGCACCCCTCCCCCAAATTCCCTCCCCCCTACCTTTTATCTCAGCCCGCTTGGCACACCAGCCTCATTCCTGAAGAAGGGCCTATGCCCGAAATGTCAATTCTCCTGCTCCTCGGATGCTGCCTGACCTGCTGCGCTTGTCCAGCACCACAGTTTTCAACTCTGGTCTCCAGCATCTGCAGTCCTCACTTTCTCCGAGCAAAAACAAAAACACAGGTCCAGGCGAATGTTAAGAGTTTGTGAGTCCATTCAGTATTCTAACAGTAGGGTAGAAACTGCTTTGAAACCGGCTGGTCCGTGTGTTCAGGCATCTGTACCTTCTCCCCGATGGTAGAGGTTGTAGAAAAACATTGCCAGGGTGGGATGGATCTTTGAGAATGCTGGCGGCCTTTCCTTGACAGCGGGCCTGGTAGATGGATTCTATAGATGGGAGGTTGGCCTTTGTGATTGTCCGGGCCAAGTTCACCACTCTCTGTAACTGTCTCCAATCTTGAATGGTACAGTTACCATACCAGGTAGTGATATATCCAGACAGAATGGTCTCCTTCACCCATTCTTCCAAACCCAGCAGCCAGTCACATTGTGCAGCTGGCAGGAATTCTACACGATATTCAGTATAGGCTGGTTGACAGGAGGCATGACCAGCTTAAATGTTCTGACCTTGTTTCATTTGTTTCTGCTCTCCGATTTCAGATAAAGCTGTGGAGCAAGTATAAAGTGACCAATGTTCCGTCACTAATTTTCATAGAGGGCAGCACGGGAAGGACCATCAGCAGGAACGGCCACCTGATTATCCGGGATGATCCTCTAGGTAGGGATGACAGCCTGGTTACCAACCCACCCCCCTATCCCCCCACCCTCACTGTTTCAGCTGGCCGCGGGTGCACCAACAAGTAACGCGCTCCCCGATCGGTTTGGTAACTGCACTAACCAGATTGTTAACCCGAGCAGGGTCGGAGTTTCCGTGGGGCTCCAAATCCTTTGGTGAGGTAATGGCTGGATCACTGATCAAGAACAACGGGCAGGTCGTGGACAGCACTGCACTGGATGGCAGTTACGTTGGTGTCTACTTCTCTGCACACTGGGTAAGGCCGGAATCTGCCATTTCCTGTAGTACGGGACTGGTGCTTGAGTAATGGCTGGGTTCGCATTCCTGTTCCCAATTGTATTTTTCCCATTTCCTCCTGAAGGCGTTGACTTGGGTTGGGGTCCCTAGACTGGTCACCCTTCCTGACTGAAAACGCTGGAGATCGGAGCAGGTCAGGCAGCATCCATGGAGAGAGAGAGAGCTCTGATGAAGAGCAATCTAGACTCAAAACATTAGCTTGCTCTCTCTCCATGGATGCTGCCTGACCCACTGTGATCTCCAGCATTTGGTGTTTTCTGTACAGATTCCAGCGCCTTCAGTAATTAGCTCCTCCCTGGTCACCGTTCACAGTGTCCAGATCTTGGACGTTTCTCACATCAGCTGTGGTGACCTTCAGTTTCAAACCTAGACTCATCTGCACAAAGAGATCATCTGAGAGGGTTTGTAGCACATCCCTCTCCAATAAACCAGTGTTATTCCATGATGATCAGATCAATGCTAGCCCCATCCCAGGCTGCTGCTAATATTCCATCCACTTTCGAGGTCTTGGGTCATTCCTTTTGTCTCATTCGGACCAGCTTTTCCAAGGCATAGGAGACTTGGGTGGCACGGTGGCTCAGTGGTTAGCACTGCTGCCTCACAGCACCAGGGACATGGGTTCGATTCCAGCCTTGGGTGACTCTCTGTGTGGAGATTGCGCATTCTCCCCATGTCTGTGTGGGTTTCCTCCCACAGTCCAAAGATGTGCAGGTGAGGTGAATTGGCCATGCTAAATTGCCCTTAATGTTCAGGGATGTGTAGGCTAGAGACATTAGTCAGGGGCCAATGTAGAGTAATAGGGGAGGGGAATGAGTCTGGGTGGGATACTCTTTGGAGGGTTGGTGTGGACTTGTTGGGCCAAATGGCCTGTTTCCACACTGGGGTGGGGGAGGGCATAGGTTTAGGGTGAGAGGGGAAAAATTTAAAAGGGACCTAAGGGGCATCTTTTTCACGCAGAGGGTGGTGCGTGTATGGAATGAGCTGCCAGAGGAAGTGGTGGAGGCTGGTACAATTACCACATTTAAAAGGATGGGTGTATGAATAGGAAGGGTTTCTTGGATATGGGCTGGGTGCTGGCAGGTAGGACGAGGTTGGGTTGGGATATTTGGTCAGCATGGAAAAGTTGGACCAAAGGGTCTGTTTCCGTGCTGTATATCTCTATGATTCTGTGACTCTACAACTACCCTACAAAATAGCAGAGTAGAATCAGAGGTCTGAATGTCAAGATTAAAGACATTCCTGATGAAGGGTTTTTGCCCAAAACGTCGATTTTCCTGCTCCTCGGATGCTGCCTGACCTGCTATGCTTTTCCAGCACCACTCTAATCTTGACTCTAGTCTCCAGCATCTGCAGAACTCACTTTCACCTCACTGGGCTGAATGGCCTGCTTTTACTCCTATGTCTATGGTCAGGGGGTTACACAAGGGCGTTATCAAGCTACATCTCTGACAATTGCGTCAGACAATGTTGCTGCAAGACGTTGGTCTGATGAGCAACTTAAGGGAGGAGGGAGAGATGTGGAGAGATTTACGAAGGGAATTCCAGAGAGTTAGGCTGGACCAGCTGAAGCTCAGAAGAAGAATCATAAAGGACTTGGGATGTTAACTCTGTTTCTCTCTCCGCAGATGCTGCTGAGTTTCTCTAGCATTTTCTGTTTCCATTTCACCTGGAGGTGCCCTTGCCAATACCAGCGGGCGCAGTTGGTTGTGCTGAAGATGATGGGGATGGGTAGAGTTAAGACAATAAGGGGTTGCAAATACATGAAGGGGAGTTTTAAAATCGAGATTCTGCCGGATTGCGAGATGATGTAGGGGGTGACTAAATGACGGAGGGGGAACGGAACGTGGTGTAAGCGAACGTATGAAGACCAGCGTTTTGGGATGGGCTGATGTTCATGCAGGGTGGGAGGGGGGGCACTGTCCAGAGACAGTTCCCCCGAGTAATACTCAAACGCCCCTCTTCACCTCTTAGTCACCGTGCGACACTGTTTTGCTGAACCGAACTGCCAAATACACTTCCAGAGCTCTCTTTTAAAACAAAAATGTACAGCAGGGTCAGTACCTTTGGAGAGCACATTAGAGAGAGAGGGGCTGAGGAGGAAGACGTTTGATTGGACTTTGAACACATTCCAGCGTGACCCGAAACCCTTTGAGAAATCCCCAGTAGGCCAGCTCCCTCTCACTGGCACTAGCTAATACAATGAAAATACAAGATCCCAGGACCAGGAGATGTGTTTGCCAGATGTTGGCAATTACAGAAAACATTAAAAAATAAGTGACGTGTAATAGTGTTCTGGAAGTGTTTTTAATGATTAAGAAAGCTCTGCGCAGTATCGGTGCAGAGTAACAGAACCCAACTGCTAACTGCATTAATTCTCTCCTTTCGAATACAGTGCCCTCCTTGCAGAAGTCTCACTCGGGTGCTCGTGGAGACATATCGGAAAATCAAAGAGATGGGACACAAGTTTGAGATTGTTTTCGTCAGTGCTGACAGGTAAAGTAGACTCCGTTCCCTCTGACAGGTTCAGTGCTAAGGTTCCTCCAGCAGCATAGCTCCTTCAGCCATGTCCCGCTTGGTTGACCTAGAGCAGGGTGAGAATGGGTTTCAGGCCGGGCGACCCTCAGCTGGAAGCTCAGCACCCTGCCATTTTCCAAGGGCAGCGTCCTGTCTGCGACAGCAGTAGACTCACCAACTCTAAGGGCATTTAAATGGTCATTGTAAAAAGATGCGGATGGAAATGGAATAGTGTAGGTTAGATGGGCTTCATATGGGTTTCACAGGTTGGCACAGCATCAAGAGCTGAAGGGCCTGGACTGTGCTGTAATGTTCTAAGGCAGGAGTCGGTGATATTTTGCACATCAAAAACCCTTTTACACCCAAATCCTATAGTAGGTTGTGATTTCGCATCTGGTTTTCATTCTTGAACCAGCCACTGGTCATTAGAATAGCCATTAACAAACCTTCCCTTTGAATCTGTTAGACCCTACAACGTAATGGCTTCCAACCTTGTGGCCGACACAACGTGTCCCTTCAAATTTCCGATGCTGCTCTATTTAAGCGCGTTTCACTATTAATTTGCCACTTTGTCAAGCGAAAGGACCTTGACAGGATTTATCTTCCCGTGACACAGTAGAGTGAGTAAACAATCCTTTCCAAATCTCCAGGCCCGAGAAGTTCAAGCCTGCCAAATGGAACGGTCTAGAACAGTTGAGATGAGTTGGAAGTTGGGTCTTTTATCCAACATAGCATACCCAACAGCCGCACTAGGGATAGAGTTAGAGTTAGGGACAGGGTTAGGGTTAGCTCATCGATCTCTCACCCGTTGGTCATAGTTTCTCTTTATTCACTCAAATCTATTCCTTCTTGAATTGCAAAGACCTTGATCAGATCTGCCCTTAGCTTTCTCTGCTCTGCAGGGAGCCTCTGTGTTCCATTCACCATCCAACAAATTGTTCACAGTTTCAATTAAAACTCATTACTTGATGTTTAGATTTCTCAGTTTATTTCAAATCGCTAAGGTATCAGGATTCCTGACTGGGCTAGCAGGGCCAGATAGGAACCAACTCTGTGGTGCAGTCTCGCAGAACATGGTTGTCAGTCGGTAGAAGACACGGCACTTACTCGACAGAGACTTTTGCAGTTACCGATCCCACTTGTGCCTATTCGACATCATCATCCTGCACGTGTGTGTTGCTGCCATGACAGGAATTTATTACCCATCCCTAACTGCCCTTGAGAATGTGTTAGTGAGCCACCTTTTTGAGTCACAGAGTCCTAGAGCGTGGAAGCAGACCCTTCGGCCCAAACAGTCCATGCTGACCATTATCCCAAACTAAACTAGTCCCACCTGCCTGCGCTTGGCCCATATCCTTCCAAACACATCTATTCATGTACTTATTCAAATGTCATCTAAACGTGTAACTGTACCCATGCCAATCACTTTCTCTAGAAATTCATCCAACACCCTGACCACTGTCTGTGTAAAAATGTTGCCCCCATGTCTTTCTTAAATATTTCTCCTCTCACCTTGAAAATATGCCCCCCAGTCTCGAAATCGCCTACCCTAAGGAAAAGACACCTCTTATTCCCCTTATCCACACACCTCATGATTTTAAAAATCACCATAACGTTACTCTCCAATCTCCGACACTCCAGTGAAAAAAGTCTCAGGCTATCCAGCCTTTCCCTATAACTCAACCCTTCCATTCCATCTACCTGCTAAATCACTTCTGACCCTCTCAAGCTTCATAATGTCCTTCCTGTGACAGGCCTCACCTGTGCAACCTCAACATGACTTCCCATAGGCTAGAATCATAGCATCCTTACAACATGGAAGCAGCCTATCAAACTCCTACCAACCCTCTGAAGAGCATCCCACCCCATCCCTGTAACACTGCATTTTCCATGGTCAATTCACCCAGCCTGCACATCTTTGGACTGTGGGAGGAAACCAGAGCACCCAGAGGAAACCCACACAGACACAGGAAGGACACACAAACGCCACACAGACAGTCACCCAAGGGTGGAATTGGACCCAGGTCCCTAGCGCTGTGAGGCAGCAATGCTAACCACTGAGCCACCGTGCCTCCCCACTCCAATATTCAAATATCTGAGCAATGAAGACAAGCATGCTAAATGCCTTCTTAATCAGCCTGTCTACCAATGATGCAAACTTCAAAGAATTATATGCCTGAACCCCTAGGTCTTTCTGTTCAACAATACTAACCAGGATCCTACCATTAATTGTGCTGTCGGCACTCAAATAGTGCCGTTGTCAAGGGAACTTGAGCATTTTGACCCAGGAATGTTGGGAGGTGGGAACAGTCAGGGTGTAAAACCTGAAGGAGAACGTGAAAGTGCTGATGTTCTTGTCTGCCTGTGACCCTTGACATTGCAGGTCCTGTGTACTCCCCTTGCCTAACCTATTGTATTCTCACTGAGCAATTGTGTGTGAGAAAGAAAGACAGTGAGAGATAAAGGATGGGCTGGAGTAGGGAAGAAATGTCCAATACCTGTGCTTGACATTGCAATGAAAGCAACATGAAGGTCAGAATTGGGGCTGGTATAAGGCCAGCACTGGTCCTCACATTCTTTCACAAGTATTTATAACCAGTGACTTTAATTATAAACATAAGCTTTTTCCTGTGCTGGACAGCTTTGAGATAACTTGGCAGCTGTTGAACAACAGACATACTTATTAAATGTCAGGTTTCAGCCTGCCTTGTGTTGTATTCTGTGCATAAATCATTGGGATTTTGGCACTCTCTTTTAAGACCTACGTGCCAGAAGGACTAGTTGTTTGTCAGTAAAAGGAGGAGGAAGAGGCTAAAGAGAATTAAAAGAACAACAGCCATCTTGCTGCACACCCTGACCTGACTACTTAGTCTCTGGGATTGAGAGCTTTCAATTCTTGTGTTCCACAAACTTCCGATACTGCACCATTTAAAAACATTTTCACTATAAATTTGATTTGGAAAGGATTGTTTACTCACCCTGCTGCATCATGGGAAGATAAATGCAACCGAGGTCACTTTGCTTGACACATTTTCACTATAAATTTGTATTGTTGTCAGACGAAGAGACATCGATTGCATTTATCTTCCCATGATGCAGCGGGGTGAGTAAACAATCCTTTCCAAATTTCCAGGCCCGAGAAATTCAAGCCTGATAAACTGGTGAATATAAATACAGAAATAGGACCGTGTTGTTAAGAAAATGGTTGGCTGCTTCTTCCTCTGAGGACTACATTTGGATTAGCCGAGATGCAGCAGCTCTGATATCCATTGGTGCGGTGATAATATCATTGGAGTAGTTATCCAGAACCTTTGGTTAATGTTCTGTGGATCATGGGTTCAAATCCCACCAAAACAGGTGGTGAATTCTGAACCCAATTAAAAATCTGGATTCAAAAGCTAGCGCCCTCCACTATCAGTGTAACCCTCATCCGATTCATTGATGCCATTTAGTGATGTAAACTTGCCAAACGTACCTGGTCTGGCCTACGTGTGATTCCAGACCCACAGTAATGTTGCTGGCTCTTAACTGCCCTCTGGGCAACTGTTCACATCCCACGAATGATGAAGAGCTAACCCATAACCCTGTGTGATTGAGAGGAGGCCACTCAGCCCCTTGAGATAACCAGTCAGGGTGTAACTCAATCAACACAACAGTAGACAATGCTCACCTCAGAAAATGAGCCAGCTGTTCATCACTGATTGGCACCTCAATTCCATCTTTACTCCATAATCCAAAACTTCTTGACCTTACTCTCATTCTGTCGACTCTGTTCTGCTTGAGCAGTGACACAAGTTGAAGTATTGTGGTATTACAGGGAGGTAATAGTCCAGTGGTATTATTGCTAGACTATTGATCCGGAAACATGGCTCATGTTCTGGGTTCAAATCCCACCAGGGCAGATGGTTCTGGTCTACATGGGACTGGAGGGTTTGAATTAAAAGGATAGACTGGGACTTTTTTCACAGGAGTTTGAAAGGTGACCTTCTCGAGGTTTATACAGTCATGAGGGCTATAGATAAGATGAAAGGCAGGTGTGTTTTCCCCAACCAGGATCCAATCTTGTTATTTCTTTAGTGAAGATCTCAAATGAGCTGGGAAATAATTCACAATTGCTGCTTTTTAACAGACAATAAAGACACCAGTGAGAATGTTCCATAAATAAAGGGACCAAGAGAGTGCACAGTAATCTAGATGGGGTCTCGCCACTACCCTGTATTACTGCACTAGCCATCTTCATTCAGACAAACCTTTCCATTAGATTAGATTCCCTACACTGTGGAAACAGGCCCTTTGGCCCAACAAGTCCACATCGACCCTCCAAAGAGCAACCCACCCAGACCTGTTCCCCTACACCTAACACTACGGGCAATTTAGCATGGCCAATTCACCTAACCTGCACATTTTTGGACTGTGGGAGGAAACCGGAGCACCCGGAGGAAACCCACACAGACACGGGGAGAACGTGCAAACTCCACACAGAGAGTCGCCCGAGGCGGGAATTGAACCCAGGTCCCTGGCACTGTGAGGCAGCAGTGCTAACCACTGTAACGCCCATTCCCTCTCGATGTGACATGTTACAAGGAGAGGCAGGGAGCTTTTTTCCCTGGAGCGTAGGAAGCTGAGGGGTGACCTTTTGGAGGTTTATAAAGTCATGAGGGCTGTAGGTAAGGCTGATGTTTTTATCCCTAGGGTGGGGGACTTCAAGACTAGCGGGTACATTTCTAGTGTGAGGAGAGAAAGGACATGAGGGACAACAGAGAGTGGTTCGTATGTGGAATGAACTTCTCAAGGAAGTGGTGTATGTGAGTACAGTTACAATGTTTAAAGGACATTTGGGTAAGTACATGAATGGGAAAGGTTTGGAGGGAAATGGGCCCGGAGCAGGCAGGTGGGACTAATTTAGTTTGGGATTATGGACTGATTGGGCTGGAAGGGTCTGTTCTGTGCTGGATGTTTTTATAACAAAAGGCTGGATGGATGGCAGGGGAGATTAAATGTCAAAAAAGATGGTGATGATGCACGCGAAAAACAGGATGATCATGTGACAGGTAAAGATGTGAAACATGTTACTGAAGGAAAATGCGGTGGAGCTGGAAATCTGAAATAAAAAACAGAAAATGCCGCAAATACTCAGCAGGTCAGGCAACACCTGTGGAGAGAGGAGTAGAATGGATGCTACAGATCGATTTTTTGCCAGAACTTTAAACAAAATAAATAAGTTATAATAACAGCAGAGTCCGGCTGGTGCTGAAAATCTGAAAAGGGAGCAGAAAGTGCTGGAGAAACTCAGAGAGAGAGAAAAACAGAGATTCAAATCCAGTGTGGCCCTACTTTAGAACAGCGAATGTTGACTCTGTTTCTTTTGCCCCTGAATACTGTCAGAGCTGCTGAGTTTCTCCAGCATTTTGTGTCATTTTAGAATAAAGAGATTGTAGCTTTGACGATCGCTAAGTGTGGTAAAATCTAGAAGCCCACGACTTCCTGTTTGCAGACACCACAGGTAGTTGGCTGTCCTGACAGCAGGGGTGAAGGGGAAAGGTCGTTGGGCAAGCAGTGTCCTTGTTTTCAGCTGGAGAAGCTGTACAGAGGATCTGGCATCACTCTCCGTCACCGATGTTTGGTGTCACTGCGCAAAACACTGCTGGCAGTCTGCTGGGGCTTTGGCAGCTGGTCGGCGCCACGTAAATGAATAAATATCAGGCCAGAGAGGCAGGAGGTGGGCACTCCCTATTTTTGTGGGCTTGGGCATTTGGCCATACCCATCAGCCTACCCGTGCCCCAGCCTCAGTCGCTTTTGTCTGGGGGAAGCAGTCAGTAAAATGTCACGGAGGAAAGCTCGTGACAATGGTGGGTGGCTGGGCTAGGAGGGAAACCCTCAGGAGGAATGTGGCAGAGGGTCATCAAATCCCTGCAGGGCAGGAAGAGGCCATTCAGCCCATCGAATCGGTGCCAACCCTCTGAGGGGCATCCCATCCAGAGTATTGGTGGTAACAACATCTGCTGCCTCTTGAACTGCATTCCCCCCCCTACTCCACCCCTTGCATCAACTCATAACCGTTTGCAAAAAAACACACCAGACTGTTTCAGTGCTGCCCTTCTTTATCCCTCAGGTCAGAAGACTCCTTTAAACAGTATTTTAACGAGATGCCGTGGTTAGCTGTACCGTACACCGATGAAGCCAGAAGGTCACGGCTCAATTGGAATTACGGCATACAAGGTACATGTAGCGAACATCATTCATGGTAACCCGGCCGGTCTGATATTGTGTTGTTTCAATTGCTGTCAAAACATGTGTTGCTGGAAAAGTACGGCCAATCAGGCAGCAACCGAGGAGCAGGAGAATCGACGTTTCGGGCATCGGCTCTTCATCAGGAATGAGGAAGTGCTGCATTCCTGATGAGTAGCTTAACCTTGAAACGACGATTCTCCTGCTCCTCGGATGCTGCCTGACCGGCCGTACTTTGCCAGCACCACCCTGTTCCCCAGCATCTGCAGTCCTCACTCTCTCCTTTTTCAAATCGCTACTTACATCTCCTCTCCAATGTTGATTTGACCGCACAGACGTGAGGAGCTGCTGTACAGTTTGCTATGGGAATCCCAAAATGTTAATTCCACAGACATCATGCTTGAACCCCAAAATGTGCAGCGGATTTGTTTAAAACTGCCCGCTGAGTTGGCTCCAGTCTGTCTCTGTCCTTGTCCAGCCAGCCACTGCAGGGTGGAGTAACCAGTGAGTAGAACTCATTGCACCCGCCAACACACATTTGGAGTAGAAATTGGAGTAGAAACCATCTTACTGGGTTACCTTTTGGCAGAGGTGTTGGCCTAGGGTATTGTCACTGGATTGTTAATACCAGTAAACCAAGGTAATGTCCTGGGGACCAATGTTCGAGTCGCACCACAGCAGTTGCTAGAATTTGAATTCAGTGAGAATCTGGAATTAGGAGGCTAATGATGATTAGCCATTGTCAGGGAAAAACCCCTCTGATTCATTAATGCCCTTTAAGGAAGGAAACTGCCATCCTTACCCTGGCCTGGCCTACATGTGACTCCAGACCCACAGCAGTGTGGGTGACTCTCACCTGCCCTCTGGGGCAATTAGGGATGGGCATTAAATACTGGCCCAGCCAGCGACACCCTCATCCCATGAATGAATAAAAGGTAGGCCCGTAACACAGGAATAGGAGGACGCCATTCAGCCCCTCAAGCCTGTTCCAACATTAGAGTCGCACCTGATGTGCTGAGTTTCTCCTGCGTTCTCTGTATTTTTGTTCCATCATTCAGTTGGGTCTGGCCTGGTCATTGGTTTAAACCGATAGGCCAACCTTGGGATTATGACCCTGAATATCCCATGGCCAAGGAAAATCTGTCCATCTCAGTTTTGTTGTTTGCAATTAACCCCAGCCTCAACAAGTGTTCCAAATTTCAGCTGGCTTTAGTGTGGAGAACTGCTTCCTGAAATCACTCCTGAAGGGTCGAACTCTAATCTTAAGGCTTTCAATACCCTCCCTACTGCAATTGGAATCTAACCAGAACTCTGTCTAGCTTTAACACCTCTCCCATCCCTCTATATTCCAGCCCACACACATTGGAGTTGCCCTTTAATTATGTGTTCTTCAGATATCGGTCATTGCCTTTCCTACGTCCTAAATCAAGGACCATCTGAACAAAGTCCTCAATGTTCAGGGTGGACAGCATGTCAATTTGAGGAAGACAGGTGATAATCAACTCAAACGAGAGAATGTAACTATCGCCCCTTGATGGTCAATGGCAATTGCATTGCTGAGTACCCCAGAATCAACATTCTAGGAGTTCACCATTGACCAGAAGCTGACCTGGACCAGCCATATAAATACAGGGGCGACAACAGCAACTCCAAGTCTAGCAATATAGAGGTGAGTAACTCACCTCCTGACTCCCAAAGCCTGTCCACCATCTACAAGGCACAAGTCGGGGGTGTGATGGAATACTTCCCACTTGCCTGGATGGGTGCAGCTCAGAAAGCCATTGCAATGCTGGAACTTTCTGTTCACCGTCAAACAGAGTCTTCCAGCTCACTTCAGTGTTGGCAATGATCAGTGGCATGAGGTTCAATGCACAAAGGAAGCGACCACTGGTGTCTGAGCTTCTGTTGCTGTATGCGTCTGGCAGGGTGTACTGGGACAAGCTGATGTACACAGAATAATACAGCACGGTACAGGCCCTTCGGCCCTTGATATTGTGCCAACCTTTTACCTACTCTAAGATCAGGCTGCTCTACATACCTGACATTGTACTATCTTCCATGTGCCTATCCAAGAGTCACTTCAATGTCCCTAATCTCTCTGACTCTACTACCACTGCATTCTACACACCCACCACTCTCTGTGTAAAGAACCTCCCTCTGACATCTCCTCTAAACCTTCCTCCAATCACCTTAAAATTATGCCCCCTCATGAAAGCTATTTCCACCCTGGCGAAAAGTCTCTGTCTGTTCACTCTCTGCCTCTCAACATCTTGTAGACCTCTATCAAGTCACCTCTCATCCTTCTTCACTCCAATGGGAAAAGCCCATTGTGTGATCATACACCTGGTGGGCCGGGGGGAATCTGAACAGTGACTCGTGATGAAACCCTCTGACAAAATGCAATTGAAATTAGATCAATGATCACCAACATTTCAGATCAAAGCATTTGATCACTCTGTGAAATGGGTAGGAATTTACCTTACAGTGAGTTGGGCGTGACTCATAATCTTGGTCAGAAATACTTTGATGGTTAGTTACTGGCTCGTGTGGGTGATAAACCCTGGTATAGACTTATTATTAGACTATTAAAGGATTGGACACACTGGAGGCAGGAAACATGGTTCCGCTGATGGGTGAGTCCCAAACCAGAGGACACAGCTTAAAAATATGGGGTAGACCATTTAGGACAGAGATGAGGAGAAACTTCTTCACCCAGAGAGTGCTGGGTGTGTGGAATGCTCTGTCCCAGAAGGCAGTGGAGGCCCAGTCTCTGGATTCATTTAAGAAAGAGTTGGATAGAGCTCTCAAGGATAGTGGAATCAAGGGTTATGGCGATAAGGCAGGAACAGGATACTGATTGAGGATGATCAGCCATGATCATATTGAATGGTGGTGCAGGCTCGAAGGGCAGAATGGCCTGCTCCTGCACCTATTGTCTATTATCTATTGTTTGACTGAAAGACCAGTAATTTGTTTGTGCTCTGAGTGTAGTGTAATCCCAGCTCCATTGTTGGGGCTGGAGCTGGGCACGGAGCAAAAACCAACTACAGGAAGCTAATTAGCAGCAGGGGGTATGGCTTGGCTGTTCTTGTCCAAAACACTTTGATTGAAAATCTTTTGTTTCTGTGCACCAACAGAGGAATCCTACAGTAGCACTGTCCTTGTGTTCTTGCATCAGAAATTCTGTATCTCCTCTGGTCTGTACAGTCAGAGGAATGGACAGTGGTGTTGGGGGTGTATGTACGAAAGTGGGGAATCATCTTACCAAGCGGACCCCTGCCCACATCAACTTCAGATCCCACACCCACAACTCTCACCACCCCGCCTCCTCTGAGGCTGTACTGTTCCGTCCTCACAATAACGTGGGAGTGGCATATTGCCAAGGTGAGACAGGTGCTGGGCTTATGAGTACACCGCCCCCTCTCCGCTGCAGGTAAACACCTGGGTTGTCAGCTGGCAGGCAATTCTGAGCCATCTTCCACTTCTGAGGGAGGGTCACCGGACCTGGAACGTTAACTCTGATTTCTCTTCACAAGATGCTGCCAGACCTGCTGAGTTTTTCGTCTTCCGCTGCATCTGGAGGTCTAAGATGGACTGTGTCTGCAGGGGTATCATGTACACAACTCTGGTTAAGGAGGGTGAGGGACGTACCCAAGCCCACTCTCATCCTCATGGCTGCCTTTGTGTGCGGCTGCATCAAGCTGTGCATTGACCCTCGGTACGCACACACCAAGTGTCACAACGTACTGAGGTTCTACCTGTCCCAGGTGTTGCAAAGGATGAGTCTATCCTTGGTGCCGTGGAACACTGCCAGTAGTTGGACGGTTCTGTGTGACCTACCCTTCATGGAAATAGTTTTACAGGAAAGCACCTTTGACCACAGGAAGTGGTCAGCATGTAATGTTCTCCAAACCCTGAGGGAAAAGGAGAGGGTGGATCTTCTCAGGTTGTTCCCTGAACAGACTGTCAAAGTAATTTGGCAGAATGCCTCACCGCCAGAACTTTCCACTAAGCAGCAAGACATCGCTTGGCTAGTGGAGAGAAGGGCACTCCCTGTGAGACCCTTCATGTAGGCCCGGCCAGTCTGTGTCACCGCACACTGCCCTCGAAGCAGCTGCTGGGTGGGGGCGGGGTACAGACTGTCACCCAGTTCCTGTTGGAATGTGCCTTTGTGAAGGAAGCCTGGAGGAAGACGCAGTGATTTGTGTCGATGTTCATCCCAAACAGCTCCGTGACACACGGCTCTGTGCTCTATGGGCTGTTCCCTGGGGGACACACCAAAACAAACATCAACTGTATCTGAAGGACCATCAACTCAATGAAAGACTCTCTTTGGTCTGCCCGAACCTTGTTGGTCTTCCAGAGCAAGGAGTTGACCCTGACCGAGTGGTGTAGACTGGCACATTCCGAGTTCCAGGACTACGTGCTGAGGGACATATTAAAGCCTGGGGCAGCTGGTGCTGAGGCACAGTGGGGAAAGACCACCTTCTGAGGTCTTCCTTCTAAAGTATGTCAAGGATCCATCAGTTGTCACACCCTCCTGGTGCCTCATTAATCGTTTCCTGCATAAGTAGGAAATGTCTTTGATATTGTTTTGCAACTGTAGACAATCTCTGAGAAATGTCAAAATTCCAGTTTGTTTTCAGCAAAAGCTGTACATACATGATTTAGAACTTTTGTATGTTCTTATAGATGACTTTTATGAATATAGTTTTGAAATAAAACTGAAGTTCTGTATTACTGAGGAGGTTTACCAGATGCCACTGGGGCTGAAGCCGTGACTATTGGATCGGAGAAGGCTAAGACCAGACTCATTAGGAGCAGATTGAGGCTGATGTCCTGCCTCTGAGAGACGCCGGGTTGTGGTTAGCCCCTTACCCTGTTTTTGTACGTCACCCTGTAAAGTTTCTCCACCTCCGGTGCCTGACCCCCTCCCTTTTCGATTTGCTCACAGAGTCGATCTGACATCCACTTGGAGCAAGTGACACAGATCTCCATCGAAAGATGAACAGTGTTTTTTCCCTTCCCTTTCTAGATGATACCCATCGTTTTCTCCATCTGTCCGTCAATATCTCTCATCACATTGCAAGTCCCGATGAGCTACCCTTTAAACATCTTTTGCGGCTAGGTCATTAAGTACATTCAAAGCTGAGATAGACTTTTAATCAGTAAGGGAATCCAGGATTACAGGGGTAAAGCAGGAAAGTGGAGTTGAGTGTTATCAGATCAGCTTTAACCTCATTGAATAGCAGAGCAGACTCAATGGGCTGAATGGCCCACTACTGTGACATCATTTGGTCTTAACTTTCTCCAGTCTAAGGGAAAAGTCTGCTCTCTTCCAGGACTGAATTTCGTCATCCCTGTTAACATCCTGGATTAACCCCCGCAGTATCCATTCAAAGGCTTTGCGTCTTTTCTGAGGTGCCTGCCCTGAAGTTGTCCACATTTCTCCAGTTTGAGGCTTGCCCAGTGATTTGCTCGGTTCCAGTATGAATACTCTGCTCTTGCATTCTCATGGCTCTGTTTATCAATCAGAGTCATAGAGATGTACAGCACGGAAACAGACCCTTCGGTCCAACTCCTCCATGCTGACCAGTCATGCCAACCTAACCTAGTCCCATTTGCCAGCACTTGGCCCATATCCCTCTAAACCCTTCCTATTCATATACCCATCCAGCTGACTTTCAAATGTTGTAATTGTACCAGTCTCCACCACTTCCTCTGGCAGCTCATTCCATACACGTACCACCCTCTGTGTGAAAACGTTGCCCCTTGGATCCCTTTCAAATGTTTCCCCTCTCACCCTAAACCTATGCCCTCTAGTTCTGGACTCCCCGACCCCAGGGAAAAGACCTTGTTTGTGTATCCTATCCATGTCCCTCATAATTTTATAAACCTCTATAAGGTCACCCCTCAGCCTCTGATGCTCCAGAGAAAACAGCCCCAGCCTGTTCAGCCTCTCCCTATAGCTCAAATCGTCCAACCCTGGCAACATCCTTGTAAATCTTTTCTGAACCCTTTCAAGTTTCATAACATCCTTCCTATAGAAGGAAGACCGGAATTGCACACAGTATTCCAAATTGCAGCCATGTGTGGCAATCGCATCATCTTCTGCCACTTCTGCCGCCCCGTGGCTGAACACTTCAAATCCCCCTCACACTCCGTCAAAGACGTGCAGGTCCTGGGCCTCCTCCACCGTCAAACCATTACCACCCGACGCCTGGAAGACGAACGCCTCATATTCCACCTTGGGACCCTGCAACCACACGGGATCAATGTGGATTTCAACAGCTTCATCGTTTCCCCTCCCCCCCACATTATCCCAGTCCCAAGCCTTCAACTCTACACTGCCCTCTTGATCTGTCCATCACCTTTCCCATCTATCCGCTCCACCCTCCTCTCTGACCTAAGACCTTCACCCTCACCTTCATCTACCTATCGCATTCCCAGCTACCTTCCTCCCCCCAGCCTCACCCCCCTCCCATTTATCTCTCAGCCCCCCCGGCCCACAAGCCTCATTCCTGATGAAGGGCTTATGCCCGAAACGTCGATTCTCCTGCTCCTCGGATGCTCCTGACTTGCTGTGCTTTTCCAGCACCACACTCCCGACTACTACATCTGCCTTCTGCTCTCATTGGAAAGAAAATCTGTCAGGAATTTGTGATCTTCTCAGTTCCTTTGTTTCCAGATATAACGTTGTGGTCCCACTCTGCTCCATAGAAAGTTCCTATCCTTCTGAAGTCCTCTGTGATGGTAAAAGTTGAACAGCTATTTTTCAGCTAAAATAAGCAAGTTTTTGTACATCTCCTTAAATGTCCATCCTAGTTTCTCAGGAATGAAAACATTTGAGAACCAATATTCAAGAAAATGAATATTCGGTGTAACCGCTAAAAGCATTTCTGACTTGCAGTTCGGTTTTGACTCAATCAAGCTATTTAAAGTGATCAGGTTATGAATGTTATGAATTTTATTGTGTGGTCCATTCTTATTTTGTTTCATTGTAAACTACTTCTCTGGAGTTTACTTAAATCAAACATGCTTCTCAATCACTTAGAAGCATTACCACCGTGGAGGAAGAATCTGTGATTATTAATTTAAAAAAACTGGTCTCCAAAATTCTACTTGTACGTGAACTGATGCTGTATTGAGCTAGTTCTCTTTTAAAAGCTACACTTTTAGTCAGTGCTATATTTCTTAACTCATTGGAATTTAGAAGAATGAGGAAAGGATCTTATAGAAACATAAAAAATTATGAAGGAAATGGATGTGATAGAAACAGGGAGGTAGATTCCACAGGTTGGCGAAACTAGAACTAGGGGGCAGATGTAGGACTGAGTTGAGAAGGAACTTCCCCACAGTGTGGAAACAGACCGTTCGGCCCAACCAGTCCACCCTGACCCTCCAAAGAGTAACCCACCCGGACCCATTTCCCTCTGACTAATGCACCTAGCACTATGGGCAATTTAGCATGGCCAATTCACCTAACCTGCACATCTTTGGACTGTGGGAGGAAACTGGAGCACCCGGAGGAAACCCACGCAGACACGGGGAAATGTGCAAACTCCACACACAGAGTTGCCCAAGGCTGGAATCGACTCTGGGACCCTGGTGCTGTGAGGCAGCAGTGCTAACCACTGAGCCACCATGCTGCCGATTCATCCAAAGGGTTGTGAATCTGTGGAATTCCCTGCCCAGTGAAGCAGTTGAATGTTTTTAAGGCAAAGGTAGATAGATTTGTGGACAGTCAAGGGATTAAGTGTTATGGTGAGCTGAGGTGAGTGAAGCTGAGTTCATGAAAAGGTCAGCCATGGTCTTACTGAATGGCAGAGTGGGCTCAAGGGATAGGATGGCCTACTCCTGCTCTGAGTCCATACGTTCCTGTGTTCCCACAAGTTATAGATGGAAGGAGGATGAGTACACTTGAATCCAGGATTTGTCTCAGTTACCTTCCTCTTCCAGCTCCCTCTTTCTCTTCTTCTGTAGGGTTTTGTCTGGAAAAATATTTGGTCTGGAAGCTGCAGCTGCAATTCCACACGAACATTTCAGTTGTTTCTGTTCTATCTGCCCACGGGATGCGGGAGTCACCAGCTGGAGCAGCAGTAATTGCCCAGAGGGCAGATTAGAGCCATCTCCATTGGGCCAGACCAGGTCAAGGGACCAAATCCTGAAGGACATTATTGGAGAGGATGGGTTCCTACAGTGATCGACAGTGGCTACCTGGGTCACCAGGTTTTCACTTCAGGATTTTATTTATTTCAGTCTTCCATGCTGGGATTCGAACACGTGTCCCCAGAATATTTCCCTGGGTTCTAGATTACTAGTCCAGTGACCTCCACAACACCAGTGCACCCCGCACACTGCCTTTTCTTGAAAAGATGTGCAACCTCTGATCAGCCTTTGATTTTTTTTTCTCTCACCCTATTACCTCATTTCCCCATGCCATGCCTATCGTTTCCACCCCCTGTATACCCCATCACCACCCTCTCCACACCCCTCCACCAACTCACCACCCTCTCCACCAACTCTCCATCCCCTTTCAAACTCTGCATTTCCCCCTCCTCCAATTCTCAACTTCCTGCCCTCTGACTCTCCATTTCCCCTCCTCTAACTCTCCATTTCCCCTTCTCCAACTCTCCATTCCCCCCCTCCAACTCTCCATTCCCCCCCAACTCTCCATTTCCCCCTCCTCCAACTCTCCATTTCCCCTCTACCAACTCTCCATTTCCCCTCCCCCCCACTCTCCATTTCCCCTTCTCTAACTCTCCATTTCCTCCTCCAACTCTCCATTCCCCCCCCAACTCTCCATTTCCCCCTCCTCCAACTCTCCCATTTCCCCTCCACCAACTCTCCATTTCCCCCTCCTTCAACTCTCCATTTCCCCTCCACCAACTCTCCATTCTCCCCCCCACTCTCCATTTCCCCTTCTCTAACTCTCCATTTCCCCTCCACCAACTCTCCATTCTCCCCCCCACTCTCCATTTCCCCTTCTCTAACTCTCCATACCCTCCTCCAACTCTCCATTCCCCCCAACTCTCCTTCATCCCCCCCCCAGCTCTCCATTCCTCCCACCCCCCCCCCCCCCAGCTAACTCGCCATTCCTCCTCTTCCAACTGTCCCTTCCCCCTCCTTCAAATGCCCATACCCCACCACCACCGCCCACTAGCTCTGAAGGTGGCACTACAGGTGGAGAGCAGTTAATAAAGCAGATGGCACCTGGGCTTTATTAATCGAGGCATGGAGCAGAATAACAGGGTGGTGATGTTGAAATTGTATAAGACACTCGTTCGACCCCAGCTGAAGTATTGAGCACAGTTCTGGGTATCACAACACAGGCCGGATGTGAATGCATTGGAGAGGATGCCGAAGTGATTTATAAGAATGGATCCAGGGATGGGAAGGAGCAGTGATGGGGATAGAGTGTTCTCCTTGGAGAGAGGAAGGCTGAGTGCAGAGCTGACTGAGGTTTTCAAAATCATGAGTGAGCTGGACAAAGTAGACAGAGGGGAGCTGTTCCCATTCAAAGCAAGAAGAAATAAATTTAAAGTGACCGGGGGAACAAACAAGGGTGAGGTAAGGATAAGCTTTCTCAGGTAGTGCGGGCATGGCAGTGCAGTCCTGGAAAAGTGATGGAGTTGGGTTCAACGGGGGCACTCAGGAGGGGCATTAGGTGGTCTGTATGTAGAAATGGTGTGCAGGGATATGGGGAAAACACTGTAGATTGGCACTGGGTTAGGACTAGATTGGGTTGGGATATCCGGTCGGCATGGACAGGTTGGACCGAAGGGTCTGTTTCCATGCTGTACATCTCTATGACTCTAATGCTCGTTTGAAGAGTGGGTGCAGGCACGGTGAGTGAATCGCCTCCCTGTGCCATCCCCATCTGGTACCATCAGGAGACAACCAATCAGGAACATTCTGGGGCTCCAGGTTCAAATCCTGTCATGGTGGAATTTAAATTTGTTTAAAACTCAATCTGCGGTTAACAGTCTAATCATGAAACTATTGTCAATGATCGTGGGGGGAGGGGGGGGGAAACCCATCTGGACTGATTTATGAGATTGACTAGGTTAGGATTGTGACCCTGTGAAACAATCCTGATGTTGGAGTCAAGAACCCAGAATAAAATCCAGCCCCAGCAATCTAGAGCAGTGCTGTATCACTGTGAAAGCAGTAAGTAACTATAAACTTCCCCTGTAAATCCCTGAAATTTTAATAATCCATGCCAGAGATTTATTTTAAAGTGTTGTAATTGAACCATGAAATCCAGGAAGTGATTTTTCTGGTCTGCAGCCAGGACCTTGTCAAGACTGTGTAGAGAATTAGAATATTTTCTGTTTGAGGCCAGTGGGTTACGGAGGTGACTAAGAAAACGTACAGAACACCACTCGGAGAAGTCACACGCATTACCGCTGAGGATTTTCAGATCAATAGTGGCTGCACTGACGAGGTATCATTCTTAACATGGATCTTTTAAATTAAACCCTGTGTAAAATCTTGGAATCTCCCCACAGTGGGGTGAATGCTCTCCAGGCCTACCCTCCTTTATTTATCTCAGGATGGTATTGGTATTGGGTGGAATGGTCAACCGCACAGAAAGACCATTTGGCCCTTCCAGTTTGTTCGGGCTTCCTATGAACAGCAGTCCCATTAGTTTCCCTCCATCCATTTTTTGTTTTACTTCATCCATCCACAAGATGAGATGTATAACATTCTGAGGGGCATGGACACGGTAGACAGGAAGAAACTGAGGATCAATAACTGGGGGAATGGATTGAAGATAAGGGGCAGGAGGGGATTTGAGGATTTTGTTTTTTTGCCCAAAGGGTGGTGGGGAATCTGAAACTCACTGCCTGTAAGGGTGGGGGAGTGAGGGAACCCTCATTACTGCCTGTAAGGGTGGGAGAGTGAGGGAACCCTCATCACTGCCTGTAAGGGTGGGAGAGTGAGGGAACCCTCATCACTGCCTGTAAGGGTGGGAGAGTGAGGGAACCCTCATCACTGCCTGTAAGGGTGGGAGAGTGAGGGAACCCTCATCACTGCCTGTAAGGGTGGGGGAGTGAGGGAACCCTCATCACTGCCTGTAAGGGTGGGGGAGTGAGGGAACCCTCATCACTGCCTGTAAGGGTGGGAGAGTGAGGGAACCCTCATCACTGCCTGTAAGGGTGGGAGAGACAGGGTACCCTCATCACTGCCTGTAAGGGTGGGAGAGTGAGGGAACCCTCATCACTGCCTGTAAGGGTGGGAGAGTGAGGGAACCCTCATCACTGCCTGTAAGGGTGGGAGAGTGAGGGAACCCTCATCACTGCCTGTAAGGGTGGGGGAGTGAGGGAACCCTCATCACTGCCTGTAAGGGTGGGAGAGTGAGGGAACCCTCATCACTGCCTGTAAGGGTGGGAGAGACAGGGTACCCTCATCACTGCCTGTAAGGGTGGGAGAGACAGGGTACCCTCATCACTGCCTGTAAGGGTGGGAGAGACGGGGTACCCTCATCACTGCCTGTAAGGGTGGGAGCGACGGGGTACCCTCATCACTGCCTGTAAGGGTGGGAGAGACAGGGTACCCTCATCACTGCCTGTAAGGGTGGGAGAGACGGGGTACCCTCATCACTGCCTGTAAGGGTGGGAGAGACAGGGTACCCTCATCACTGCCTGTAAGGGTGGGGCAGACAAGAAACCCTCCTCACTGCCTGTAAGGGTGGGGCAGACAGGACACCGTCCTCACTGCCTGTATGGGTGGGGAAGGAAGGGAACCCTCATCACATTGAAGAAATGTTTAAATGTGCATTTGTGATGCCAAGGCGTACAAGGCTATGGACAAAGTGCTGGAAAATGGAATTAGAATGGTTCGATGGTGTTTGGTTGATGGTGAAAGGACAGTGGAGGGTGGGAACTAGTCGACTTGATCTTCATAGAATCCATACAGTGTGGAAAGAGACTATTTGGTCCATCAAGTCTGTACTAACCCCCCAAAGGGCATGCCACCCTGACCCTGCACCCCACCCCACTCTCACATTGATGCTTTGTAACCAGTCCCTTAAGTATGGAGCTCAAGATCAACATGATACCCCATAATCCCAAAAGTCATCCTCACATTTCCTGATGGGGTTTACAAATATTATTTCCCAAATTCAAATTAGGATGGACATCAATCCCAAATTGGTAAAAACAATGACTGCAGATGCTGAAAACCAAATACTGGATTAGTGGTGCTGGAAGAGCACAGCAGTTCAGGCAGCATCCAATTGGATGCTGCCTGAACTGCTGTGCTCTTCCAGCACCACTAATCCAGTAATCAATCCCAAATTGGACAGTAAGATCAAACACTGAATGGAGGTCATTCTCTGAGACTGACAGGTTTTGGGAAGGGGTTGGAGTGAAGCTGCCGTTGGGTTTGACAGCTGATAATTACCTCCCCTGCTCTCCTTAAGTGGGTCTGTACATGCAGCTTTAACCCACCAGGACAGTTCCAGTGCTTAAAGGATTTGAGGCTTCAATTTCGTTCTTTTTCCACCCGCCCCTTCCCCAAACTATCAACCTGGAAATATTAAACCTCGAATAGACGTTCCCTGTCTGGGAATTCTGGCTTCCCTCCGTGTGTGGGTCAGCTTGAAGTGTGCTGTAACATCTCGGTCCCCATGTGGGACTGCCTTTAGGTGGTCCTTTGCAAACAGATGGTCAGTCAACTGACCCAGGTTCATCGCTGATTTACTCAATCGTCAGAAATTAGATATCAGGATGGTCACTGTGGACAGGTGGCCTTTTGAAGTCAGATTATGCCTGAAGTGTACATCACAGGCCACAGCTCTGTGCAAGGACTACATTGACAAGTTGTCAAACTAATCTTTATTCCAAACAGACAAATTGCTTGCAGGCTTGCACACTGTTGCCTTTGAACCACGAGCTGGAGGGCTGCTTGTTATCTGTCTCCTTTGATTCTTCTTTTATTCTTATTAGACTTTGTGAATTGAAATTGCTGGTCATGCCTTCAATTACCTGCAGTCTCTTTAAGCCTCTCAGCACCTCTACTCACCTTGGACAATGCTTAAAGCCTCAACTCATTGGCCATGAGTCCCAATTTAGTGTCAGTTGGGTAATGCTCTCAGGGTGTTTCACAGCATTAAACATCGTATTGACATTATCCCAAAAAATGGCAACCCAGGGCCAGGTTGAATTTTGTCATTGCTCGTGAGCAGTTTGGACCAAGATAGGCTGGTTCAGGTTCAGGGTTACTGGAACTGTCGGAAGTGGTGGACACCATGCCACACTGATGCAGTGCCTGGCTGAACGGTCCAGGTATTTATTTTAACACTGGCTCACATCGCATTTTAACTGTTCATGCTTTTGCCTGATCCTGGCTTTTTTGCCAACTGCAGTTGAGATTCCAAACCAGTAAGTGAGAGATTTTTATCGCTTTTCAATGGATTGTTCTCAGTGTTGGAAAGGTCTGAGAGATATTGGTTGCGATCGCAGGGGAAGGACCAAATTAAATATTTGCAGGGGCCAGGGATGGTATTGCGTTTAGCTACGAGCACGATTTTGCTTTAAGTGCATTGGCTTAATTTCTTTGGAGTTTTGGGGAAGAGGAATGGGCCTGGGTGGGATGTTATTCGGAGGATCAGTGTGGAGTTGTTGGGCCGAAGGGCCTGTTTCCGTACTGTAGGAAATCTAATCTTTGGGTACAACTGACTTCAGTCAGTTCCAGTGATTGTGTTGCCTGACAGCTTGTTAACTCAAAAAGAGTGGCGCTGTAACAGCACAGCAGGTTAGGGAGCATCCGAGGAGCAGGAGAATCGACGTTTCGGGCATAAGCCCTTCAGCAGGAATGTTGTGCTTTTCCAGCGACGCACTTTTCGACTCTGACCTCTAGCATCTGGCACTCCTCACTTTCTCCAAGTTTAAACTCGGCTGAAGTCAGGAGAAATTGAAAATTCGGGCTTCTTTCTTGCTGGTCTGTGATGTGATACCTTGGAAGATCCAATCGGTGCCTGCGTTGGAGGGGTGCAGTTGTGTTATGGGTTCTTAGTTTCACTATATTTGCAATGTAATTGACTCCTTCCAGAAGTGGACCTTGACTTCCTTTGAGAGTGTACCTTTGTCTGACCATATTTAAACAGATGCAGCAAAACCCAGGCAAGAAATGGAGGACCCTGGTCATACTTCCTCAGCAGTTGCTTTTCTCATGTGCGCGCGATGTCTTTTGAAACATAGCAAATAGGTGCAGGAGTTGGCCATCCAACCCTTCCAGGTGGCACCTTAAAGAGAGTTCACCTTGAAGGACTGTGTGAACAGTGTTGCGACTGTGCCTGGTTGTTGTCTGCTGTGGGTTTGTAGGCCGCACACAGAGAAATCAGTCGTACTGCTGAATTGTCTGCTTCAAACTTATAATGTTGTTTTACTGCTTCAAATATAAACTAGCCCACAGAGTTAATCCGTCCCTGGCGAGCGACTGATTATTGGATCATTAGCATCACAGAATACAGGGAGAACTAGCCATTTGGATACAGAATTGGCTCAAAGGTAGAAGACAGAGGGTGGTGGTGGAGGGTTGTTTTTCAGACTGGAGGCCTGTGACCAGTGGAGTGCTACAAGGGTCGGTGCTGGGTCCACTACTTTTCATTATTTATATAAATGATTTGGATGTGAACATCAGAGGTACAGTTAGTAAGTTTGCAGGTGACACCAAAATTGGAGGTGTAGTGGACAGCGAAGAGGGTTACCTCAGATTACAACAGGATCTTGACCAGATGGGCCAATGGGCTGAGAAGTGGCAGATGGAGTTTAATTCAGATAAATGCGAGGTGCTGCATTTTGGGAAAGCAAATCTTAGCAGGACTTACGCACTTAGTAGTAAGGTCCTAGGGAGTGTTGCTGAACAAAGAGACCTTGGAGTGCAGGTTCATAGCTCCTTGAAAGTGGAGGCACAGGTGGATAGGATAGTGAAGAAGGCGTTTGGTATGCTTTCCTTTATTGGTCAGAGTATTGAGTACAGGAGATGGAAGGTCATGTTGCGGCTGTACAGGACATTGGTTAGGCCACTGCTGGAATATTGCGTGCAATTCTGGTCTCCTTCCTATCGGAAAGATGTTGTGAAACTTGAAAGGGTTCAGAAAAGATTTACAAGGATGTTGCCAGGGTTGGAGGATTTGAGCTACAGGGAGAGGCTGAACAGGCTGGGGCTGTTTTCCCTGGAGTGTCGGAGGCTGAGGGGTGACCTTATGGAGGTTTATAAAATCATGAGGGGCATAAATAGGATAAACAGATAAGGTATTTTCCCTGGGTTGGGAGTGTCCAAAACTAGAGGGCACAGGTTTAGGGTGAGAGGGGAAAGATATAAAAGAGACCTAAGTAGCAACTTTTTCACGCAGATGATGGTATGTGTTTGGAATGAGCTGCCAGAGGAAATGGTGGAGGCTGGTACAATTGCAACATTTAAAAGGCATGTGGATAGGTATATGAATAGGAAGGGTTTAGAGGAATATGGGCCAAGTGCTGGCAAATGGGACAAGATTAGGTTAGGATAACTGGTCAGCATGGACGAGTTGGACGGAAGGATCTGTTTTCGTGCTGGAGATCTGTATGACTCTATGTGAATGCTTCCAGTTGACTATCAGATGAGTCAGAAGGTTGTGGGTTCAATCCGAGTGTGGGGCTTAAACAAAATATTTAGCCTGGGTCGCCAGTTGAATGCTGAGAGAGTTGGAGGTACCATCTTTGGGGTGAGACATGAAAGCAAGACCCTGCAGGCTGTCTGAAGCTGATCTTAACGGTCTGACAGTGTGATTTCAAAGACAAACTGTAGTTCTCCTCAGTACTCTGAGGAATCCGATCCAACACCTGAACGAGATTATCTGGTCATTTATCTCAAGTGTTGTTTGTGGGATCTTGAAGCACATTTAAAACGCAATTGCTGTGGTAATATCGAGAACACAGCAGCTAATTTGCATACAGGAAATGTGATACTGACAAGAGAATCTGTTTCTGTGATGTTGTTTGAGAGACAGGTATTCACCAAGATGCTCCCCTGTTCCTTTCCAGCAATCCCTTCTCTCCAGAGGGTCGAGAGTCTTAGGAAGTCCGTGCCACAGACAGCTGTGGGGGCAGAGTGCTTGTATGTACAAAGGCTAGAGATAGATTCTTGAGCAGTCGATGAATCGAGGGTTATTGGGAAAATGTAGGAAAGTGGACATGAGGTATGTCGAGGTAAAAACAATGACTGCAGATGCTGGAAATCAGATTCTGGATTAGTGGTGCTGGAAGAGCACAGCAATTCAGGCAGCATCCAAGTATGTCGAGTCAGGCTGAATGGCAGAACAGGCTCGAGGGGCTGAATGGCCTCCTGCTGATCCTTCTAGTTTAATGGGATCACTTCTGTCCAGCTTCTATCCAGTAAGACAGTGCATCTGTTAAGATCTGATCTGAAACACAGCACTTCTGACAGTGCAGCACTCCTTTAGCACTGCAGTTAGTCAGCTGACCTCGTTGTGCTCGCTGGCCTTATATATTGAATTCAGCACATCTAGATTGCGAACCCATTCCCCTTCCTTTAGCTTGTTGCATTTTCTGTCACCATGTCCTCTCTCCCATACACCGACCCCCCTCCCCACCCCCCCACTCCAGTGGGATTGTCTGTCCTTTCCAGTCTAGCAGTTGGACACACCATTGTTCTGGCTTTCTCACATTCTGATCATTTAGTCTGCACTGTCAACATTCTTTCTCCCCCAGCACTCCACCCTCACACTATTGCATCAATGCAGTACCCTCCACATGACCCCTGACAAAGGGTCATCTAGACTCAAGAGATTAGCTTGCTCTCCCTCCGTGGATGCTGCCTGATACCCCCACTGTGATCTCCAGCATTTTTTTGTTTGCAGTGCAGACTCCAGCAGCTGCAGGAACTTGCTGCTCAGATTCCAGAGTGAGTTTCAAACCCGCAACCCCTTGACTCAGCAGCAAGAGCACTACCCGCTGAGCTGCAGCTGATGCATATTTCCTTTGCTCTTCATTTTTCTCAAGCCCTATCATCCATCTCGACAGGAGATGCCAACATTATGGTATGGCTGTGCTGTAAAAATGCTTAATAACTCCTGACTATTCTGCGGGGTGGTTTCGAAATGTCGTTTCTCAGTTTGGAAGCTTACAAGTTTAACTTTGCCAGGGGAGTAGAGCTGACTAAAGATGGACTGCTTCAGATTTCGCCTTCTCTCAGTACAATGTGTACTGCCCAGTAAAGGGCTGATTTCCCTTGCAACTTCTAGCCTGCTGTGTATTTTAAGGTATTTATAACAGTGACCACATTTCAAAAACATGTCATTGGCTGCATCCTCAGGTTGTGAAATACCCTGCATCAGTGTGAGTTAACCAGAAGGTTTTAGTTAACTTCCAGGAGGAGACCTTTAAACACTGCTCCACCCCCCTCACCATACATCTGCCCCCTGCTGGTATATTAGAGAACAGACCTATTCATTCACAGTCAATCTGGCATTTGTATGGGCTCTTGTAGCGCATCTGTAATTACCTCCTAGTAACTGGTGCTGAGCTGCTTTTGTGGATACAGCTGAATGGTTAGTTAAGAGCAAAGAAAGGACTCTGAGGAATCTATCACATTTCTGCGTTTCTGAAATCTGATACAAGCCACGCAGGATAATGTGGACATCAGGAAACATATCAGCCAGTTTGTGTACTGCAAGCATTTATAAACTGTGTGGAAAACTAGAAGATATTGAACTGTTCGGCACTTTCTGCATTAGAAGGAGTTTTCACTAAAGTATAAGATAACTTTTCATTTCCTGAATATGAGGTCAACCGGTTAATGTGGGCTGTGATGCACTTGCTGAACACAAGAACTTGTGATTTTTGGGAAAGCAGCCTAGCAAAACCTTGAGGGAGCTAAGACATTGCCTTTAATTGCCAGAAAACTGGATCCCTTTGTTGATGGCTGCCAAACAACTCTTTCTAGTCTCAGGTTCTGTTTCACCAACCTAAAAAAATCAGATGGATGAGAATGGCAGCTTAATGTTCCAGGATAGAAATGCCATAGGAAGGACAGAAAGGGAGGCAAGAGAAGAGGGGGAGTGGCGTTTTTGATAAGGGATAGCATTACAGCTGTGCTGAGGAAGAATATTCCCGGAAATACATCCAGGGAAGTTATCTGGGTGGAACTGAGAAATAAGAAAGGGATGATCACTTTATTGGGGTGGTATTATAGACCCCCTAATAGTCAGAGGGAAATTGAGAAACAAATTTGTAAGGAGATCTCAGATATCTGTAAGAATAATAGGGTAGTTATGGTAGGAGATTTTAACTTTCCAAACATAGACTGGGACTGCCATAGTGTTAAGGGTTTAGATGGAGAAGAATTTGTTAAGCATGTACAAGAACATTTTCTGATTCAGTATGTGGATGTACCAACTAGAGAAGGTGCAAAACTTGACCTACTCTTGGGAAATAAGGCAGGGCAGGTGACTGAGGTGTCAGTGGGGGAGCACTTTGGTGCCAGCCACCATAATTCTATTAGTTTTAAAATAGTGATGGAAAAGGATAGACCAGATCTAAAAGTTAAAATTTCTAAATTGGAGGAAGATTAATTTTGACTTTATTAGACAAGAACTTTCAAAAGCTGATTGGGGGCAGATGTTTGCAGCTAAAGGGACGGCTGGAAAATGGGAAGCCTTCAGAAAGGACATAACAAGAGTCCGAAGCCAGTTTATTCCTGTTAAGTTGAAAGGACAGGCTGGTAGGTATGGGGAATGCTGGGTGACTAGAGAAATTGAAGGTTTGGTTAAGAAAAAGAAGGAAGCATATGTCAGGTATAGACAGGATAAATGGAGTGAATCCTTAGAAGAGTATAAAGTCAGTAGGAGTATATTTAAGAGGGAAATCAGGAGGGCGAAACGGGGACATGAGATAGCTTTGGCAAATAGAGTTCAGGAGAATCTACAGGGTTTTTATAAATGCATTAAGGACAAAAGGGTAACTAGGGAAATAATAGGGCACCTCAAAGATCAGCAAGGTGAAGTGGAGATTCTAAACAAGTATTTTGCATCAGTATTTACTGTGGAAAAGGACATGGAAGATATAGAATGTAGGGAAATAGATGGTGACATCTTGAAAAATGTCTATAGTACAGAGGAGGGAGTGCTGGATGACTTGAAACACATAAAAGTGGATAAATCCTCAGGACCTGATCAGGTGTACCCGAGAACTCTGTGGGACGCTAAGGAAGTGATTGCTGGGCCTTTTGCTGAGATATTTGTATCATCAATAGTCACAGGTGAGGTGCAGGAGACTGGAGCTTGGCAAACGTGGTGCCACTGTTTGAGAAAGGTGGTAAGGACAAGCCAGGGTACTATAGACCAGTGAGCCTGACCTCGGTGGTGGGCAAGTTGTTGGAGGGAGTCCTGAGGGACAGGATGTATATGTATTTGGAAAGGCAAGGACTGATTAGGGATAGTCAACATGGCTTTGTACGTGGGAAATCATGTCTCACAAACTTGATTGAGTTTTTTGAAGAAGTAACAAAGAGATTGATGAGGGCAGGACAATAGACTGATCTATATGGACTTCAGTAAGACATTCGACAAGGTTCCCCATGGGAGACTGATTAGCAAATTAGATCTCACGCAATACAGGGAGAACTAGCCATTTGGATACAGAACTGGCTCAAAGGTAGAAGACAGAGGGTGGTGGTGGAGGGTTGTTTTTCAGACTAGAGGCCTGTGACCAGTGGAGTGCCACAAGGATCGGTGCTGTCTCCACTACTTTTCATCATTTATATAAATGATTTGGATGTGAGCATAAGAGGTATAGTTAGTAAGTTTGCAGATGACACCAAAATTGGAGTGTAGTGGACAGCAAAGCAGGTTACCTCGGATTACAACAGGATCTGGATCAGATGGGCCAATGGGCTGAGAAGTGGCAGATGGAGTTTAACTTAGATAAATGCGATGTGCTGCATTTTGGGAAAGCAAATCAGAGCAGGACTTATACATTTAATGGTAAGTTCCTCGGGAGTGTTGCTGAACAAAGAGACCTTGGAGTGCAGGTTCATAGCTCCTTGAAAGTGGAGTTGCAGGTAGATAGGATAGTGAAGGCGGCGTTTGGTATGCTTTCCTTTATTGGTCAGAGTATTGAGTACAGGAGTGGGGAGGTCATGTTGCGGCTGTACAGGACATTGGTTAGGCCACTTTTGGGATATTGTTTGTAAGTCTGGTCTCCTTCCTATCGGAAAGATATTGTCGAATTTAAAAGGGTTCTGAAAAGATTTACAAGGATGTTGCCAGGATTGGAGGATTTGATCTATAGGGAGAGGCTGAATAGGCTGGGGCTGTTTTCCCTGGAGTGTCGGAGGCTGAGGGGTGATCGTATCGAAGTTTATAAAATCATGAGGGACATTGATAGGATAAACAAATAAGGTATTTTCCCTGGGTTGGGAGAGTCCAAAACTAGAGGGCACAGGTTTAGGGTGAGAGGGGAAAGATTTAAAAGAGACCTAAGAGATAACTTTATCATGCAGAGGGTGGTACGTGTATGGAATGAGCTGCCAAAGGAAGTGGTGGAGGCTGGTACAATTACAGCATTTAAAAGGCATCTGGATGGGTATATGAACAGGAAGGGTTTGGAGGAGTAGAGGCCGGGTGCTGGCAGGTGAAACTAGATTGGGTTGGGATATCTGGTCGGCATGGACAGGTTGGACCGAAGGTTCTGTTTCCGTGCTGTACATCTCTATGACTGTGACTCTGAGGCTGAAAGTCTCCCACCTTCTCTTGGTTGCAGTAATTGGGGACCTGATGAAAATTTCCACTCTTCGGTATTTTGAGTGCCTTATTCAGCCTGAGAAGCTGAACTCTTTGACCTCTCTCCATAGACTTGGAACCAGCTTAATTTCCATCCAAAGCAAAACTTGTTTGGAAGATCTTTTAGCAATGTACACCGTCAACAATTCGATTTTGTCAACAAAAATCCTGGTGGACCGTGAGAATTCATTAAACTCTCCCGTGAGTTTTCATTTGGACAATAAGAGTGTCTTACATTTGAAACCTTTTTTGAAACATTATCTCAGCACTGATTTTATTATCTTTGTGTTGTATGGGTGTGTGTGTGTGTGAGAGTGCGCATGTGTATGTGTGAGTGCGTGTGTGTGTGAATGTGCATGTGTGAGCGCGTGTATGTGTGAGTGTATGTGTGTGTATGTGTGAGTGTGTATGAATGTGCATGTGCGTGCGTATGTATGTCTATTTTGTGATTAAAAAGACATAACGTTCAAATTCTGGATTCTAGCCAAGATGGTAAAACTTATTTTTAAAAGCAGGAAACATGATGAAAGCCTACTTCATTGTAGATAACAGCGCCAGTAGGAAACTGATTGGACTCCTTGGTGATGAAGTTAAAATGAAGTGGCTGTGGTCTTACCACACCATAGTACCATTCTCTCACTGGAGTGAATAGACTGGTGAGGGTTTAACCTGAGGATCACCACGCCTCATGCGAAGGGAGAGATTAAGAAGGAGAGTCCTGCATGGTAACCTCAGCCGGTGATGGGAATTGAACCCACACTGTTGGGCTTCACTGTACTTTGCAAACCAGATATCCAGCCAACTGAGCACAAATGTTAATGGTTCAATCGGTGCGCGATTAGCTGCGCATTCCATCAATCCCAGCCATAACAACCTCACTGCTCAATGTTCATGACTCAGAAAGCCAAGGGCACTCCCTGCTGACCCTGGTTGACATCTCCAACTGGAACAACAGATCCCAGGGGATTTTGAATTCACCCCCACCTTCACACGTGTCGACCCCTTGTTTGTGAATGGTACCCGCGCCAGTCAGTCCTGTCCCATTGTGCACTGGATACCTTTGAGTCACAAATGTGTGCTTGTAATTTGAATTATTGTAATTCTAATTGTCAGGCTGGAAAAGAATACACCAGAAAGCCTTAAATGGCTGCTTGGAGGTTGATTTGTAATTCTGTTGGAGACAGTTAGATGAATAGCAGCGGCAGTGATGATGACGTGCCTGAAACAGAATCCTCTAGTCACTCTGGTGTTAAATCATTTCGGCTGTGCGAGGCAGTGATTGAACAGAGAATTCGCCTTGTATCAGGAGCTGTCACAACTCTGCTATTCTAATGAGGTCTCAGTGGGATTGACTTCAGTCTTGTTCATCTGCTGTGCATATTTACTCAACCAATGTTTTGGCTCTGGCCTGTTATTTTTACATATGTCTGTAAAACTAACACGAGCGTATTAAATGATATTACAGGGACACCCAGTCCCGCCCCTCCTCCACCACCTAGCTCCCTCCCACCTTTCCCATTCCATGTAGTGCTAGAGTGATGGACAGTTCTTCCAACGCACAGCAAGTGAAAGGAGGGGAAGTGCAATTCTTTGTATCTTTACATGAGCTAGCAGCTGCAGGTACATTAAAATCGAAAGAGCTGAGGATGCTGGAAATCAGCAACATAAAATAAAAGACAGAAATTGGGAAAGCCCAGCAGGTCCGGCTGTATCTGTGGAGAGAGAAAGCAGAGTTAATTTCCGAACTCAGGTAGATTTTAAAAGACACTATTGCCCCATAACCTCTCATTCCCCAATGGTGGTATTTGTTCTTGTCGTTCTTCTTTATTCGTTTTTTATTTTTTATTTTCTAGACGCATTTTCGTTTATTTTAGGTGTCTATCTATTTTTAACCCCCTCCTCCCTGCCTTCAGTTATTGCCTCAGTTTTCCTCCCTCTGACTGTGTGGTTAAATTGGATCAGATCTAAGCTCTGCAGTCCAGCCACATCCAGTCATGAATGGTGGTGGACAATTAAACAACTCACTGTAAGGAAGTGGCTCCACAAATATCCCCATCCTCACTGATGGGAGAGCCCAGTACATCAGTGCAAAAGGTAAGGCTGAAGATTTCGCATCCATCTTCAGCCAGAAGTGCTGATTGGATGATCCATCTCAGCCTCCTCCAGTGGTCCCCAGCATCACAGATACCGGCCTTCAGCCAATTCGATTCTCTCCACATGATATCAGTAAACAGGTGGAGACACTGCATACTGTAAAGGCTACAGGCCCTGACAACGTTCCAGCGATTTTACTGAAGACTTGTGCTCCAGAACGTGCGGCTCCCCTAGCCAAGCTGTTCCAGTGCAGTTACAACACTGGCATCTACAAAACAAAAGTTTCCCAAGTATGTCCTAAGGATAAAAAGCAGGACAAATCCAACCGGGCCAATTCTCGCCCCATCAGACTACTCTTCATCATCAGTAAAGTGTTGGAAGGTGTCATCAACAGTGCGATCAGTGCTACCCGCTCAGCAATAACCTGCTCAGTGGCACCCAGTTTGGGTTCTGCCAGGGCCACTCAGCTCCTGACCTCATAACAGCCTTGGTTCAAACATGGACAAAAGAGCTGAGCTGCAGAGGGGGGGGGTTAAGTGACAGCCCTTAACATCAAAGCTGCATTCGACCAAGTGTGGCATCAAGGAGCCCTGGCTAAACTGGAATCAATGGGCATCAGAGGGCAAACTCTCCATTGGTTACAGTCATACCTGACACAGAGGAAGGTGGTCGCGGTTGTTGGAGGTCAGTCATCTCACCTCCAGGAGATCTCTGCAGGAGTTCCTCAGGGTAGGAACTAGGCCCAGCCATCTTCAGTTGCTTCATCAATGACCTTCCCTCTGTTGTAAGGTCTGAAGTGGGGATGTTCGCTGACGATTGCACAATGTTCAGCACCATTCTCTACTCCTCAGATACTGAAGCAGTCCATGTTCAAATACAACATGATCGAGACAATATCCAGGCTTGGGCTGACAAGTGTCAAGTAACATTCACACCACACAAATGCCAGGGTATGACTATCACTAATAAGAGACAATCTAACCACCACCCCATTGCATTCAACAGTTTTATCGTTACTGAATCCCCTACTGTCAACTGGTGACTAGGAACTCAACTGGACTCGCCACATAAACACAGTGGCTACAAGAGCAGGTCAGAGGCTAGGAACACTACAGTGAGTAAGAGTCCTCCTGACTCCCCAAAGTTTGTCCACCACTTACAAGGCACAAGTCAGGAATGTGATGGAATACTCCCCGCTTCCCTGGATGGGTGCAGCTCCAACATCACTCAAGAAGCTTGACACCATCCAGGGCAAAGCAGCCCACTTGATTGGCACCACATCCACAAGCATCCACTCCCTCCACCACCGATGCTCAGTAGAGGCAGGGTGACACAGTGGTTCAGTGGTTAGCACTGCTGCCTCACAGCTCCAGAGACTAGCCTCGCGTCACTGTGTGGAGTTTGCGCATTCTCCCTGTGTCTGTGTAGGTTTCCTCCGGGTGCTCCGGATTCTCGTTTGGGTCGATTGGCCACATTGTGCAAGCTGTGCGGGGAATGCAGGGTTACAAGGGTAGGGGGTGGGTCTGTGTGGGATGCTCTTCGGAGGGTCACTGTGACTCAATGGACTGAATGGCCTGCTTCCACACTGTGGGGATTCTATTCTTCTTCTTCTATACTCTCAACAAGATGCATTGCAGATATCCACCAAAGATCCTCAGACAGCACCTTCCAAACTTCCATCTAGAAGGACAAAGAAAGCAGATATATGGAACCACCATCCTGATTCCCTCCATGCCTCTCCCCATCCTAACTTGGAAATATATCGGTATTCCTTCATTATCACTGGGTCAAACTTCTTGAATTCCCTCCAAGGCATTGTGGGTCAACCCACAGCACATGGACTGCAGCAGTTTATGAAGGCAGCTCACCCCCACCTTCTCAAGAAGCAACTAGGGATGGGCAATAAATGCTGGGCCCAGCCAATGACACCCTCATCGCACAAAATAACTAAGTAAAAACACTGTACAGAATGGTTCCTGAGCCCTGAAGACCTTTCAGCACTGAACTCTCCTAATCACCTGTGTTTCACCAGTCTGCTTCCAGGACTTCATGGGCTCAGTTGTTTGCACAGGACCTGGAATCGTTCCAGCACAGAAGGAGGCTATTTGGCACATCATGCTGACTCGTTCCACAAGAGCAACCCACCTGGTGCTATGCTCCTGCCTTTCCCCTGTGGCCTTCAACATGTTTCCTCTTTGGAGTTTTTATTTTCATTCATAGGATGCTGGCCAGGTTTTACTGAAAGTTAAGTGTCACCCACATTGCCTTGGGTCTGGAGTCACATGTAGGCCAGACTGGGTAAGGATTCTCGGTAAAAACAAGGACTGCAGCTGCTGGAAACCAGAATCTAGATCAGTGTGGTGCTGGAAAAGCACAGCAGGTCAGGCAGCATCCAAGGAGCAGGAAAATTGACGTTTCAGGCAAAAGCCCGGGGAACGATTCTCTCTCCTTTGGTTTTTAATGACTTTCAGCTGTGGTTGCCATTATGTAATTCACTTCATGTAAAGATATTTTCTTTTACTGAATTGAGATGTCACCATCTACTGTGGTGGGATTCAAACTCATGTCCCCAGAGCATTAGCCTGGATTACTAGTCCACTAGGCCATCACCTCCCTCCATCTCCATGGTATGAGTCTGGGGCCTCTGGACTAAGAGACCAGAGCTGAAAAATGTGTTGCTGGAAAAGCGCAGCAGGTCAGGCAGCATCCAAGGAACAGGAGAATCGACGTTTCGGGCATAAGCGCCCGAAACGTCGATTCTCCTGTTCCTTGGATGCTGCCTGACCTGCTGCGCTTTTCCAGCAACACATTTTTCAGCTCTGATCGCCAGCATCTGCAGTCCTCACTTTTTCCTAATTAAGAGACCAGTGACAAAATGCATTTACCTTTCCAAAGCCATAATTGAATGTGTCTCCTGCATACAATTTTTTTGAAATTTGGCCTGAAGATTCACACTGGATTTGATGCATGAACTCTGTATCTCTTTCTGCAGATGCTTCAAGATCCAATAAGTTTCACCAGCAATTGATGTTTTTATTTCACATTTCCATCATCGTTAGTGTCTTGCCTTCAGTACGGAGACATTTCTGTGGTGGAAAGGGTAGTGGTGAATGAAGGAATGTAAATGCAGTTGGGATAGATATTCAAGTGCTTTCCTGCCCCACATCCCTGATTGTGTAAAAATGTTTTGTCCCCATTGCTGCTTTCACTAATTGTATTAAATCAACAGCGTCAGATCTCAATTCCTCCACCAATGGGGACCAGTTTCTCCCATACCCCCCTCTGCCAGGGGAGTCAGGAACAAGGAGGGATCACCTTAAAATGAGACCTGATTATTTGGGGGTGATATCAGAAAGATCCCTTCACATGAAGGGTGGTGAAAATCAGCCACTCTCTCTCCTATAAATCTCTTCTATAAGGCTGCGATAGGGTTAGGAGGATCAAGAGAGACATTCTCAACAAAGGCCGATACAGTTTTGAAATATGGACTGAAGATTCACACTGGATTTGATGCATGAACTCTGCATCTCTTTCTGCAGATGCTTCAAGATCCGATGAGTTTCACCAGCAATTGATGTTTTATTTCACATTTCCATCATCGTTAGTATCTTGCCTTCAGTACGGAGACATTTCTGTTGTGGAAAGGGTAGTGGTGAATGAAGGAATGTAACTGCAGTTGGGATGGAGATCAATCATGACACCTCAAGGGGCTTAATGACCTCCTAATTCCATATGAAAAATTATCGCTGTGCTTTTTAAGGTTGCCAGACCTTAAATAGTGTATATTTTTGCCTAAATGTGAGTCCCACATACATTCTCTGTACACACCTAATTCCAAGTACAGGTGCACAATCCTTTAACTGAAATGCTCAGGACCAGCTGGTTTTCGGAATTCAGAATTGTTCGAATTTCAGAATTAGTGGTAGTTTAATGGTGAAACTTTTAAAAATATTTCCTAAGAATAGACATACTGTGAGTAAAACGGGCCCTAAAACAAAATTGAGGCCTGCCAGTGCTGGGCCACGTGCCCCCCCCCGTCACATCTGAGTGACACGCATCGAGTGGGTGTGGAGTTGGGTTAACTGTTTGCACGCTAAACAACCTTGTTAATGAGAAAGAAACTTCTCAAAAAAACCTTCGGACTTTTCAGATGTCAGGATTTCGGATAAGGGATTGCCTGCCTGTATCTAATTCCAATAGTTTTCTGTGCAGAATGTTGGTATTTGGGGCTTATGGCATCTCCATAAGCTTAGAGGGCACGCTCTGGTTCAATGACCATACCCACCAAACACCCACCAACTCTGTACAGCTTGCCCAGCTGAGACCACCCTAACACTGGAAGGTTCACCCTTTTGAATCCCAGCAGAGATATTGAGACTCACCAGCCGTTGTCAACAATGGCAGAATTGTCACATCAGACCCATTCCCAGGTCTGACATTTAAATCAGGTTCTGTTCCAGTCCCCGTGAGCACAGAAAGAAGGAGCAGGCATAGACCATTCAGCTCATCGAACCTGTTCCACCATTCAATGCAATCGTAGCTGGTTCTTGATTTTAATTCCATTTTCCACTGGGATTACTTGAGAGACCAAACATCCATCTAACCCCAGCCTTAAGCTAATCCAATGATGGAGCATGAATAACCCTCTGAAGGAGAGAATTACTAAAGATTTTGTTTGCATTTTGTTTTTACTTCCTTGTGGGATGTGGGTGTTGCTGGCTGGGCCCAGCATTTATTACCCATCCCTCGTTGCCCCTGGAGAAGGTGGGGGTGAGCGGCCTTGTTGAACCGTTGCACTCCTGCTGTAGGTAGTATCTGCTATGTATCAATGAGCTCATCTCCCAGTCTCCTAAGCTCCAGAGGGTTGGCATGGTGGCTCAGTGGTTAGCACTGCTGCCTCACAGCACCAGGGTCCCAGGTTCGATCCCAGCCTCGGCAACTGTCCATGTGGCATTTGCACATTCTCCCCATGTCTGTGTGGGTTTCCTCCGGGTGCTCTGGTTTCCTCCCACAGTCCAAAGATGTGCAGATCAGGTGAATTGGCCATGCTAAATTGCCCATAGCGCTAGGTGCATTAGTCAGAGGGAAATGGGTCTGGGTGGGTTACTCTTCGGAAGGTTGGTGTGGGCTGGTTGGGCCAAAGGGCCTGTTTCCACACTGTAGGGAATCTAATCTAATATAAACCCAGTTTGCTCAGTCTCTCATCATTGGACAGCCTCTTCGTCCCAGGGCCAATGTAATCATCTTCACTGCTTCCCCTCCGAAGCACATGTATCCTTACTTAACGACAGACAGCAAAACTGCACACTGTGAGTCACATCTCCCATCAGCAAGAGGATTATCCAGAAATCCTTCACCTCCTCAAGCAGGGAACTCTGACAGTCTGAAAATCCTAGAGAACTAGATCACTGTAGGACAATCCAGCTCATACACTTTGAGATCGGTTGCACAGGTTACAGTATTCACAATCCCCAACTTGGAGAGGATTATGACATCTGAATGCCTAAAGGGACTTGTATAAGATGCACCAAGCCATTTGGAAGAATGTGGTAATCTTGACTGATTATTGGGTCAGTGTTGAACAGAAACACCAAATGATTGCTCGTGTTTTGCTTTAAATGCAGGAATTCCTACTCTCCTTATCCTGGACCAGGAGGGAAAGATAATCACACGCCAAGGGAGGCCAGCAGTGCTCAATGACATAGATTGCAAAGAATTTCCGTGGCATCCGAAACCAGTATTAGAACTGACAGAGTCGAACGCCTTGCAGCTGAATGAGAGGCCAAGCCTTGTTCTGTTTGTAGGTATGCAATGTTAGTCATGTAGCTCCCTCTGCACTGGTGGGTTTGTATATATCTGTTTCTCCCTCACTCTCCTCCTCCACACTCTGTTTTCCCTGCACTCTATCCCTCGCGCTCTCTTTCTCCCTTGCTCTCTTTTCCTCCCTCACAATCTTTGTCCCTCGCTCAATCTCTCTCTCTCTCTCTCTCTCTCTCTCTTTCTACCCCCTTTTTTCTCCCACAGACTCACCTTCACTCTCTCTCTTTCTCCCTCACACTCTCTTTTTCTCTCTCACATTGTTTGTCCCTCACTCAATTTCTCTCTCTTGCTCTCTCTTTCTCCCTCACTCTTTCTCTGCCTGACACTCCTCTTTCTCCCTCACTCTTTCTCTCTCTTGATCTCCCTCTCGCCACCTTTCTCTTTCCCAGAGTGTGTGTGGGGTGTGTGTAAACATACCTATGTTTGCACATAAATTTCGATTTATTTTAAAACTTGCAAGAAGCTGGCTAAAATGGGCTAGCAACCAGCTGATGGTTTTCCAAGATCACTCATGTCACTTAGAAACAGGGAATGTAATTTTTAAAAGGTTTATGCACAGAAGGAGGCCATTGGTCCCGTACCTCCAAGCTGGTTAAGAAATAGTTACCCATCTGAATCTCAAATGTCAGCTCCTGGTAAGTGTTTTAGTTTATAAGGGTTTCTGCTCCCACCAACTCTTCAGGGGGTGAGTTCCTGCCAAGTCCCATCAGGCTCTGACTTTGATCTTTCGAACAGAACCATGTCCTTGTTATCCTATCTCTCTAGGCTCTTCATAATTCACATACACTCACATTAAACAACCTCTGTATAAAGGAAACGGTCCTACATGGAATAAACAGAATTAAAGCATGTGGGATAGGGAGTAACACACTGGCACAAATTGATGGTTGGTTATAGGCAGAAGAACAAATTGCAAGCTGACTGTTAGCAGGCTGTGACCAGTGGGATGCCTGCAGGTATCCAGGGCCTTGGTGAGGCCACACTTGGAATATTGTGGGCAGGTTTGGTCTCCTTTTCTGAGGAAGGATGTTCTTCCTCTCGAGGGAGTGTAGCAAAGTTTTCCCAGGCTGATTCCGGGAATGACGGGGCTGACGTAGGAGAGATTGACTCGGATAGGATTGTTTTCACTGGAGTTCAGATGAGTGAGGGGAGAATCTCATAGAGATGTATAACACTCTAACAGGACTGGACAGGGTAGATGCAGGGAGGATGTTCCCGATGGTGAGGTGTCCAGAACCAGGGGGTCACAGTCTGAGGATTCGGGATGGACCTTTCAGGATGGAGATGAGGAGACATTTCTTCACCCACAGAGTGATGAGCCTGTGGAATTCATTACCACAGGAAGCAGTTGATGCCAAAACATTGAATGTATTCAAGATAAAGCACTTGGGGCGAACGGGGTCAAAGGTTATGGGGAGAGAGCAGGATTAGGCTATTGAGATGGACGATCAGCCATGATTGTGATGAATGGTGGAGCAGTCTTGAAGGGCTGATTGTATCTTCGATGTTTCTATGTTTAAAACTAGGTGGGAAAATGAGTTGTGAGGAGAAGAGTGCTAAGAGGCTTTGAGGGGATCTGGCCGGAGAGTGAGCAAGAGTATGGCTGACGGAGGATAATGAGGATCAGTGTGAGATCCTCCACTTTGGTAGGAAAGACGGAGATGCGTTTCTGAGAGGTTGTGATCTCTGAAGGGTCCTGGAAGAGTCACTGGACACAAATCACCGTAAGTTTACATTTAGGTGCAGCACCCAGTTAGGAAAATAAATGTTGGCCTCTCCCATGAGACGGTTGGAGATCAGCAATAAAACTGTCTTGCTGCCAATGTGCATCGTAGGTCAATGTGGAGTATTGAGTACTGTTTGGGTCTCTCTGTCTATTCCATAGAGCATTGCAGCAGAGGGTCACTGGACTGATTCCTGGGATGGAGGCATTCTCCAATGGGAAGTAAATGGAGGGACTGGGCATCTGTTCTCTGGGATCTAGAAGAATGAGATGTGATCTCACTGAAACTTCCAAAATGCTTTAAGGGGCAAGTACAGAAAAGGTGTTTCCCCTGGCTAAGCAAATCCAGAACCAGGGGACACAGTTTCAACATAAGGAGCAAGCCATTTCAGACTGAGATGGAATTCTGTGTTCCAGAGGGTGGCAAAGACTCAGTCATTGACCAAGTTCAAAACAGATCAACAGATTTCTAAATCTGGATAGCGTTAAGGGAAATGGGGAATGCATTGGAATTTACGTTGAGGGGTGGTGAGTCATGGGGCAGAACAGGGACAAGGGGCTGAAGGACCTGCTCCTGCTCCTATGTTACGAAAACAATTCCATACCATCCCATCATTTCTCATCATTAGAACGTTCCCGCCCTGATATCCTCCCTGTAAATCTCCTCCATACCCTCTCGCATGTGTGTGATCCTTCCCGGAATGATGTGACCAGCGTATTACCCAGTATTCTAACTCCAGTCTTGCATCACTTCCTTGCCTTTATACTCTAGACTTTGACCCACGCAGGGGAACTATCCTGCAGGCTATCTTGACCACGTTTTCTATCTGTTCTCTTCACATGAGTGAGCTGAGGTCAATGCAATATATGGCCTCTCTGTTCCTTTACATTTCTCAGTCTCCTGTGTCTGTTGTATGATCCTTTGCCTTGCTTACTTTCCCTCAATATGTAACCTCACATTGAGAGTCATAGAGATGTACAGCACAGAAACAGACCCTTTGGTCCAACCCGTCCATGCCGACCAGTCATCCCAACCTAATCTAGTCCTATTTGCCAGCACTTGGCCCATATCCCTCCAAACCCTTCCTATTCATATACCCATCCAAATGTCTTTTAAATGTTGCCATTGTGCCAGTTTCCACCACTTCCTCTGGCAGCTCATTCCATACACGTACCACTTTCTGCGTGAAAACGTTGCCCCTTAGGTCCCGTTTAAATCTTTCCCCTTTCACCTAAAACCTGTGCTGTCTAGTTTTGGACTCCCCTACCCTGGGAAAAAGGCCTTGACCCTATCCATGCTCCTCAGGATTTTATAAACCTCGATACGGTCAACCTCCACCACCCCAGGATCAGCCTCCGATGTCCCCTCCATCATCCTCAGCTATCGTTCTTGATATTTTCACTTTTGAGGATTGCTAAGTATTTATTATGTCTCCCCCCCTCGCTGTGTTTAGTCCCTCCAATATGCACACACCACCCCCCCCCCACTTCCTTAAATACAACAGCTGCTTCTTCTCTCTCCTTTAGGAAAACTGACAAAAAGTATTCATTAAGAACCATGGGCCACCCTTTCACTTCCACACACAACTGGCCTGCCTCTTCCTCTTCTTGTCACCCTCTTCTTGTTTATACATTCAACCATATTTGGACTTTTCCTTGCCTGTATTTTTTTTTTGCATCCCCTTTCTAATTGTTCAAATTCTTTCCAGTTTCACCTCTGCACTTTCTATACTCATGCGATTTCCTGCCCTACTAAGATTTTGGCACAAGCCTAAACTTTCTATTTTATTCCATTCTGTACAGTCTTTGACATATGTGAAGTTCACTTTCTCTGGAAACAAATTTACTGTGACCTCTTCCTAGCTCCCACTGCTCTAATGTTGTTTTACCTTCAAGTAGCTGTTCCCCGTGCACTTTTACCAAATCACATCCTGGTTTATTAAAATTGCCTTTAATTTCCCAAGTGCAAAAGTTTGTGTCTTGATCTCTCCATGCTCTTTTCTCAAAGTTCCCAAACTCTGTGATTAACGACCACTACCCCTGAGTGACTCTCGCTGTGATCAGCCTTCCAGTGCCTCCTCTCTTCATTGCCGCTTCATTGTATATTGGACCACAGGGCTGTTTCCAGATCATCTTTTGGCTTGGCCTTTCCGGTAATTATATAAAAAAAACAAATGCTTGCTGGTGGATTCCCGCTATTCAGTTAGAGTTTCTCGTGAGAAGAGACTTTTGAAGTATTTCTCTGTTTGCATGTGAAAGCGATTGGAAGGTGCGTAGCACCATGACAGGCCTGCTCACGTACCACAAGCTTTGTAGTTTTTATTTTAGCAAGGCCACACACTTGATGAGATCTTTTGTATGGGGTTTCAGGAGGTGTCGATTGAGGACCACCCAACCTCAGCTTCATCATCTGCCTCCACCTCCTTTCCAGACTGCAGCTCCCGGTGTCCTCATGGCCTCGCTATTGCATCCTTGAGCACGTTCTGTGGACGCTTCCTGTATTTTTCCCTGGAGTCTCATTCCCGTGTCTCTCTGGATTCCAGTCTAGCCATACCCCGCTCATGGCCTTGACCCTGCTCTCAGGCATTGCCTTTGATTTGTGGTCAATCTCAGTTGCTGGCATCCTTCAAACCCTTCAGCCCCCATGCCTAACATTCAGCTTTGCTCAGATACTGTTGCCGACCGTCAGGAAGCTTAACTCTTTGTGACCTGAAAATAAAGAGATGGACATGCTTTTTCTCGAGATAAGTGCCAAAAGGGAGAGTGGGTTCCATGAGTATGTGTTTGCATAGATTTTGCTCAGAAAAGCCTGACTATGTGAAGCTAAGTGACTGCTTTGGAAGTTGGGAAATGCCGAGCAGTAGCTACCATTTGTCTTCAGTGCAGTCAAAGGCCATTCAGCCCAACTAGACAGCGGAAATACCTGGCTCTAATCATAGTTCCTCGAAGGTAGAGTTGAAGGTAGATTGGATAGTGAAGGAAGTGTTGGTGCTCTTGCCTAAGTACAGGAGTTAGGAGGTCATGTTGCAGCTCTACAGGACGCTTGTTAGGCCACTGTTGGAATATTGCGTGCAATTCTGGTCTCCCTACTATTGGAACGATGTTGTGAAACTTGAAAAGGGTCAGAAAAGATTTACAAGGATGTTCCCAGGGTTGGAGGGTTTGAGCTACAGGGAGAGGCTGAACAGGCTGGGGCTGTTTTCCCTGGAGCGTCAGAGGCTGAGGGGTGACCTTATAGAGGTTTATAAAATCATGAGGGGCATGGATAGGGTGAATAGACAAGTTCTTTTCCCTGGGGTGGGGGCGTCCAGAACTAGAGGCCATAAGGTTTAAGGTGAGAGGGGAAAGATTTAAAAGGGACATAAGGGGCAACGTTTTCACGCAGAGGGTGGTGTGTGTATGGAATGAGCTGCCAGAGGAAGTGGTGGAGGCTGGTATAATTGTAACATTTCAAAGGCATCTGGATGGGTATATGAATAGGAAGGGTTTGGAGGGATATGGGCCAAGTGCTGGCAGGGGGGACTAGACTAGTTTAGGATATCTGGTCGGCCTGGGCGAGTTGGACCAAAGGGTTTGTTTCCGTGCTGTACATCTCTATGACTCTATAAAGAAGTCAGTCGTCCAACTCAACTCAAGCCCCACCTGCAACGGAAATCTATCATAACATGTCTGAGCAGGTTGGCTGAAATATTTTGAAAATCCTCAGATGGGTTAATCCCTTAATTATTTGGCTGATAACGAGCACCTTTTGAGGTTGTTTTGTTTCTGGAAGAAAAATCTCCGTGAGATTGCGATGAACCAAAAGCTAAAGTAGTGTCAAGTCGCGTGTAAATTGTTAAGTGATGATGGCCCAGTCTACGATGGAACTGTGTTTGGCTTGGACAGTCTGAGGTTCGATCAGTGCAATGATCAGTCCTTACCCCTGTGTCCCTGGACTAGGAAGGCAGGAATTTAACCACACCCGCCACATATTCCTCTTAGTCCAGGTGAGGATTCAACATGGCTGGCCCTGTGATGTCCCCTTCGGTGGAAAAGCCCCCTGTTGGCGCTTTAGCCGACAGTGCCAGAGGTTGTCTGTGGAACTGCAGGCCCAGGGTGATCCATGCTTTCAGTAGACGGAGAGAAACGGCAACTGGAATTGGCACACACGAGAATTGGGTGAACAGTCACTGGAGTTGGCCTCCCCAGAGGTCCTTTCCTCATCCAGGCATCCAGCAGCAGCCGTTGGTGATGGTAGGGGTGGGGGGTCAAGGCTCGGCCATTGTCTACCTTGGCCTGAAGTCTCTCAGACGTGGCGCATCAGTGAGGAGACCATTCAGCTCCTCAGGCCTCCTGTGACGTTAATGGGGTCACGGCACATGCGTGGCCTAACTCCACATTCCCATAATGCCTTTGGTTATTATCGAACAATCTCCCATTTCAAATTAACTGATCGGGTTAATTTGCTCGAGCGTCAGTTTGGGGAATAGAGTCCCAAAGAGAAGCTGCCCTCTGTGTCCTGTGCTCCCGGCAGGTCAGGTTGGAGTTTTTTAGACCATGTTCCTTGGTTTGAGCATCTGTCATCTATTGAACTGTGAGGTACATTGTAGTCAAGGTAAGTTCTGACATGACCCTGGATCTCAACGTGGACTTTTCATTAAATGTTACTACCACAGTTATACATGCAGCTCCTTGAATTGTCGACATGTGGGATGCTTTCGTGTAAATTATATGGAATAGGAGCTTTGCTGGATATTCTGAATTGTTCCATGCTCCACTCTTCAGAGAAAAATAGAATCTAGGAGCAGGAGTAGGCCATTCAGCCCTTTGAACCTGATCCACCATTGAGTAAGATCAAGATTGATCTTCTATCTCATCATCTGATTCACTCTAAAGAAAAGAATGTGGAATTAACTGCCAGAGGAAGTGGGTACAATTACAATGTTTAAAATATTTTTGGACATGAAGAGGAAAGGTTTGGAGGGATATGGGCCAAATGCAGGCAAGTGAGACTAGTTTAGTTTGGGATTATGGTCGGTATGGACTGGTTGGACTGAAGGGTCTCTTTCTGTGCTGAATGACTGTGAACTGAAAACAGAAATTGCTGGAAGAATTCAGCATGAACTCTGTCACTTCACAGATGCTGCCAGAACCGTTGAGTTTTCCAGCAATTTCTGTTTTTGTTTCATATTCCCCCCTTTCTCTCCACACCTTTCAATGCCTTGAGAGAGGGTAGGAAAAAAAAGCCATTTTTTCATTGACTCACGGGATGAGGTGTCACTGGCTGGGCATTTATTGCCTGTCCCTAATTTCCCCAAAGAACAGTTAAGAGTCAACCACGTTGCCGTGGGTCTGAAGTCACACGTAGGCCAGACCAGGTAAGGAAGGCAGTTTCATTCCCTAAAGGGCATTAGTGACCCAGATGGGTGTTTTCTGACAATTGACAAAACAGCTTCATGGTCATCATTAGATACTTCATCCCAGATTTGTTTTTTCTTTAATTTAATTCAAATTCTACCATCTGCATGCTGGATTTGAACCCAGGTCCTCAGAACATGAGCTGAGTTTCTGGATTAGTAGTCCACTGATTAGACCAATCGCCCATCGCCTCCCCTTAAGCACCTGACTGAAGTACATTTCTGTGAGAGACAAAACGGATTGGTTCGAATCAGAGGAAGTTGCACATGTTCGGGATGACCTGACCTTTGGTATCATTCCTCTGGGGGATGTTCTCAGCTGAGCCGTGACAGTATTTTGACTTTTGTTTCTCTTTAGATTCTGAAGAAGAGGAGTTGGAGCCGGCAAAGCAACTGATCCAGCCAATCGCAGAAAAGATTTTCTCAGAGCACAAAGCGAAAGATGAGGATCCTCCACTGCTGTTCTTTGTTGCAGGAGAGGTCAGTACCAGCCTTAGCTCACATATGTCTGAGTTCCATTGTTGCATTTCAATAGCCTGTCTGCTTACCCAAAGAGGTATTTCATAGAATCCCTACAGTGTGGAAGCAGGTCATTTCGCCCATCAAGTCCTCACTGACCCTCCGATGAGCATCTCTCCAAGATCCACACCCAACCCTACCCCTGTATTTCCCTTGGCTAATCCATTTACACATCCCTGGATACTGTGGGCAATTTCCCATGGCCAGTCCATCTAACCTGCACATCTTTGGATTGTGGGAGGAAACCGGAACAAATCCACACAAACACTGGGAGAACGTGCAAACTCCACACAGACAGTCGGCCGAGGACGGAATCCCTGTAAACCCATATTTACTGCAATTAACCCACCCAGCCTGCTCAGTACGGGGCACTTTAGCATGGCCAACCCACCTAACCCGCACATCTTTGGACTGTGGGAGGAAACCCACGCAGACACGGGGAGGCTGGAATCGAACCCGGGTCCCTGGCGGTGTGAGGCAGCAGTGCTGACCATTGAGCCACCGTGCCGACCATTTCTATACCACTGTTCAGAATACCTTAAAGTACTTTCCAGCCAACAATGTATTTCAAATGTTTGTAGGAAATGACAGCTAATTTCCGCACAGCACGCTGCCACAAACAGCAATGAGTTAATGTTTATAATTGTTTATCACAGAATGGTTACTGTGCAGACAGAGGCCATTTGGTCTGCCATGTCAATGCTGGCTTCCTGCACAAGTAACTCTGTCTCATTCCCCTGCCTTTTTCCCATAGCCATGGAATAGATACTCTTGATTTGTTTTAATTTATTGTCACATGTTCCTGAGTACAGTGAAAAGCTTTGTTTACCAGCAGTACAGGCAGATCATAGCAAACAAGAACATACTGATCATAGGGTGAAAAACAACTTAGAGACGTACAAGTCACATTGCACAAGGCGTGCACGAGCCAAGACTAACATTAGCAAGATCAATATTATTTGAAGTTAGAGAGTTCATTCATCAGTCTAATAATGGCCAGGAGGGAGAAGCTGTTCCTGAACCTGCTGGTGCGTGTGTTGAGGCATCTGTATCTTCTGCGTGATGGAAGAGGTTGTAGGAGAGCATTACCAGCGTGGGCTGGGTCTTTGATGTTGGCAGCCTTTCTGTGGCAGCGAGCTATGTAACTGGAGTCCATGATGGGAGGTTGGCTTCTGTGATGGTCTGGGCTGTGCCCACCACCTTCTGTAGTTTCGTATGGTCTTGGGCAGAGCAGTTGCCGTACCAGGCCGTTATGCACCCGGACAGTGTGCTCTCAATGAGGTAGACGTTGGTGAGGGTCCTCATGGACGTGCTGATTTCCTGAGCTGCCTGAGGAAGAAGATGCTTCGTTGTCTCTTCTTTATCATCGCACCGACGTGGGAAGTCCAGGACAGGTCCTCTGTTGTCATCACTCGGAGGAACTCCTCAATTGATCCTCGGGATCCTCTGTGAAAGCCATGACTGCCATTACACACTCAGGGAGTAAATCCCAACCACTGTCCGTGTAGAAGCAGGTTTTTCTCGGGTTGCCGTTGCTTTCTTTGCCAGTCACCTTCCACCGCGGCCCTCGGCTGTTTTGCCGATCTCCTCCTCCACTCAGTAGGAGCAAACCAAAACAAAGATGCTAGAAATCAAAAACGAGAAACAGAAATAGCTGGAGAAACTCAGCAGGTCTGGCGGCATCTGTGGAGAGAGAAACAGAGTTGGTGTTGCAGACCAAGAATCTGCTTTCTCTCTCCGCAGATGCTGACAGACCTGCTGAGTTCGTCAAGCGATTTCTGTTTCTGTTTAAAACACTTCTTTGAAATCTCTGCTCAAGCCTCTATCCTCTGAGGGGACGTGCCCCAGCTGCTCCAATCCTTCTGCACAACCCAAGCCCCTCACCCTGGTTTTCTTTGTCGATTGTTTTCTGCACCCTCTATAATTGATTGATTTATTTATTGTCACATGTACCGAAGTACAGTGAAAAGCTTTGTTTATGAGCAGTGCAGGCAGATCATTGTAAGCGCGAGTGTACAGAACAAAAGATTTAGATGGAGGCATACAGGTAACATTGCACGGGGCATACAAGAGAGATCAACATGAGCAAAGTCAGCATTATTTGAGACTGGAGAGTCCATAATGCCTTCACAACCTTGTAGAATTGGACACTCTCCTCCAGTTCAGTGTTCTGTGAAGATTCATTCCAATTTTCCAGCTTTTATTATTTCGGGTGTTGTTGAGAGAAGGATAAATATATTCAGGACATGGGTAAGAACACCCCCCACCTTTCTTTCAGATCACACCACAGGATTCCATTTGCATCCATCCAAGATGGCAAATGGTACCTCAGTTACTGCCCCTGTTGGTACTGAAGGTTCAGACAAGGCCATGTGCTCAAGGGTGAGACTTGAGCTTTAACGAGTTTTGAGAAGACTTGTAGCTCAGGTTGAAGTTCTGGATGTAGGTTTGCCCGCTGAGCTGGAAGGTTTGGTTTCAGATGTTTCATCACCATACTAGGTAACATCATCAGTGAGCCTCTGGATGAAGCACTGGTGTAATGGCCCGCTTTCTATGTATGTGTTTCGGTTTCCTTGGGTTGATTATGTAATTTCCTGTGGTGATGTCATTTCCTGTTCTTTATCTTAGGGGGTGGTAAATGGGATCCAAGTCAATATGTTTGTTAATAGAGTTCCAGTTGGAATGCCATGCTTCTAGGAATTCTCGTGCGTGTCTCTGTTTGGCTTGCCCTAGGATGGATGTGTTGTCCCAGTCGAAGCAGTGTCCTTCCTCATCTGTATGTAAGGATACTAGTGAGAGAGCTGAAAAATGTGTTGCTGGAAAAGCGCAGCAGGTCAGGCAGCATCCAAGGAACAGGGGAATCGACGTTTCGGGCATAAGCCCTTCTTCAGGCTACTAGTGAGAGAGGGTCATATCTTTTGTTTTGTGGCTAGTTGATGTTCATGTATCCTGGTGGCTAGTCTTCTGCCTGTTTGTCCAATATAGTGAATTCCTCGAAGCACAGCATTCCAACTAGAACTCTATCAACAAACATGTTGACTTGGATCCCATTTACCGCCCCCTGAGAAAAAAGAATAGGAAATGACGCCATCACAGGAAATGATGTCACCACAGGAAATAACATTGCCAACTCAAGGTAAACCTAGACACATAAATAGAAAGTGGGCCATGCCACCAGTGCTTCATCTGGAGGCTCGCCGATGATGTTACCTAGTATGGTGACAAAACGTCTGAAAATGAGCCTTCCAGCTCAGCGAGCAAACCTACATCCAGAACTTGAGCTTTAACTCTGAAACACCAGTGAGATCATTAAGGCAGTCTGTCTGAAGAAGTTCCTAAAGATGAGGGGCAAGCATTCGAAGCAGTGAATGGATGGAACCCTACTTGGACATTAAACTGCCCACGAATTGTAGGATGGACTGAAACGTTGGGAAGTCACAGATCTGGGGAAAGTGAACCTATGTCAATGACGGTTCTGATCTCCCTGTAACAGGAAGGATAGTATTAAGCTAGAGACGGTTCAGAAGAGCTTTACCAGGATTTTACTGGAAATGGAAGGTTTGAGTTATAACAAAAGGCTCCATATTGGGGTGTAGGAGGTTGAGAGGTGACTTACAGAGGCTTCTAAAATAATGAGGGGTATAGATAAGGTGAATAGCAGATGTATTTTCCTTAGGGGTGGGGGATTTTAAGACTAGGGGACATATTTTTAAAATGAGAGGAGAACAATTTTAAAAAGACATAAGGGGCAATCCTTTTACACAGAGAGTGATTTGTGTGTGGAATGAACTACCAGAGGGAGTGATGGATGCAGATATAGTGTTCAAAAGACTAGATTAGATTAGATTAGATTACTTACAGTGTGGAAACAGGCCCTTCGGCCCAACAAGTCCACACCGCCCCGCCGAAGCGCAACCCACCCATACCCCTACATTTACCCCTTACCTAACACTATGGGCAATTTAGCATGGCCAATTCACCTGACCTGCACATCTTTGGACTGTGGGAGGAAACCGGAGCACCCGATGTTGAATAAGTACATAAATGTTTGGAGGGATATGGGCCAAGCGCAGGGAGATGGGACTAGTTTAGTTTGGGATAATGGTCAGTACACATTGGTTGGGCTGAATGGTCTGTTTCTGTGTTGGATGACTCTATGACAATGACAGTCCAATCGGGTGATGTGAGCTGTAATGACGGCGTGGTTACAATTCCGATATTTCTGTAATCCTCAAAACCTCTTCAAAGGACATGAATTAAATTTTAAATAAGAGGAAGATGTAAATGTAGAGGGATTTAAGTGTTTAAATATGGGCTATTAAATATGTTTACAGGGCAAAGTGCCTAACAGGCCAGTCCTCAGTGGCATTGGGAGGAGGGGAGATGGACCAGGAGAGAAAGGAATTGGAGAATTCTCAGGTCAAGTTCAGAACTGAAAGTGAATAGAGAGATAATTTACTTGACATCTGAAGTTACAGAGGTAGTTGGAAACAAGGTTGGATATGATGGAGAGATTGCTGGAGAAAAGGCTCATTAACGGATCAGTTTTACAAGAGTTGAGTCGGGGGAGGGCGACTTGGAGAGAATAGACATGGTCAAATGCAGAGCTGCGAAAAGCAATGATTTCAGGAAGAGTCTGGCACAGGTAGAAGCTGAGGTTGGGAGTTGGTGCTGATGTGTAAGTCGGTATAGTTTTGTGAGAGACGACATGGGAACTGGAGGTCAGCTTGACGCCAGATGGTGTTGGAGAAATGCGGTCTGAGATGGGGGAAGCATAAAGACAATGACTTCAGTCATCCCAATATTTATCTGGATTCATCCAAGACTCCTGTCAGACAGAGACCTGTAGAGATACTAAAACAGGGAAGAGAGAGTGGTTTAAAAGGAAGACAGATGCCTATTTGAGATGTAAGGATACTGAAGAATTTGACAAACGCGTGGGAAATGGAGTTACAAGGAAATAGCTGGCACAGTTTTTGCTGTAGATTGAGACCAAACCCGGGGCTGAGTTTTCCTCTTTGGTTTATGGGTAGTGCACAAGGAACAACCATGACAGTGGCAAACCCCATGTTGCTGAGATATCCTCCTCGCTCTCACTAATAGTTATGAAGAACAGCTGCCTGGTGTTACCAGGGGAAAGATGGAAGGAGAGATATATTAGGTGCTGTACTGGACTAGCAACCCTGAGTACGAGTATTCAAATGGCATTGTGGTCAATGTGTGAAATGGAACTCAAATGTTTTTAAGGTTGAGGTTATATAACCAGAGAAAATAGGAGCAGGAGGAGGCCCTTCAGCCTTTTGATACTGCTCTGCCATGAGATATGATCATGGCTGATCATCCAACTCAGTCCCCTATTCCCACCTTCTCCCCTATACCCTTTGATCCCGTTAGCCCCAAGATCTATCTCTAACGCCTTTCGAGAACATTCAATGGTTTGGCCTCTCCCCGTTTTCTGTGGCAGTGAATTCACAGACTCCCCACTCTCTGGGGGAAGACACTGCCCTCCACCTCAGTTCCTCAGGATAGTAAGTGATGCCACGGATCAGGACTGCCCTCTGGCAGGACAGGATGGGCAGTAAATGGCCACATTTCACCAGGGTCACGGACGTTTTTTGAAACATAAAAAGAGAGAAGCTCTTTTTTGGCTCGGTTCAGCTTTCATTTCACATCACAGTTGATGCCAAATCATGTCTAGTCAGTATGATATTTCAGAACTGGATGTGAATCTCCCTCTTGGTGCAGGGACAAAGAATGAGGTGGCCATCTTCGGCTTGTAATAGTCACACCAGGAACTTATTGGTACAGTGATATCAAACTTCTGTTTTGTTTTGTGTATTGATAACTGACAAGTGTATGGAGTGGTCAGTCCATCTGTTGTTGGTGGTGTTTGCCAGACACATGTATCTGTTTTGTTTTCTCTCTCTCTCTCTCTCTCTCTCCCTCTTTCCCTGCAGCATATGCAAAATCTAAAAGGTTCCAGCATTGCTGTAATTGGAAGCATTCCCCGAAAATGAGAACATGTTTTGTATTAACTAAAAACAGATCTCGTTGCTGACTGTCGGACACAACTCAATGACAGAAGAATGGGGTGTTTTCCCCTTCTCGAACACAAGTGGTCATTTTGGGTTGGAGACATAACCCTCACTCCCCTTTCTGCCAACGGGAATGGTCCTTTAGTTTCCTGGGAATGGAGGGGCAGGCAGGTAGCTTCACGCTGCGGTGTGCGGTTTGATGCAATCCCAGCCACTCAGGCTGTTAACGATGGAGCATCCTGTCAGTGGGAGGATGGCCTTATCTCCAGTGGAGTCCATCTCCCCTTTTATCTCTGAATCAGCAGTGACCAGTCATCACCACCGAGAGTTATGAGGGAGCAGGAAAATGGCAAGGGGCAGAATGGTCAATTCCTCTTTGGAGATGAAGGTGCTGAGAACAGATAAATGGTTTTCCTCATCTGTGTTCACTTTGTGGATGTACTACACCTCATTTCCCCCCCACCCACCCCCCACCTTCCCAAAAACCCAACTTCTATCCATTTATTCTTCACATCTGGCTAGTCTTGGTTAGAGTTTCAAATTAAATACATAGCAGATATTTGGTCTAAACAGCATTCAGCAAATGTTAAACTTGCTATGACAGTGAAATCCCCCCCCCCAGGGAGTCCATCTCCTCCACCTGTACTGTCAACATAGAGTCATACAGCATGGAAACAGACCCTTCGGCCCAACTCGTCCAAGCCAACCAAGTTTCTCAAATAAGCTGGTCCCATTTGCCTGTGTTTGGCCCATATCCCGTCTAAATCTTTCCTGTCTGTGTAACTGTTCAAGTATCTTTTAAATGTTCTAATGGTACCAGCCTCGACCACTTTCCCCTGGCAGCTCATTCCACATATACACTCCCCTCTGTGAGAAAAAGTTGCCCCTCATTTTAAACCTGCGCCCTCTAGTTTTGGACTCCCTTACCCTGGGACAAAGACCTTTACTATTCACCTTATATACAGCCCCTCATGATTTTATAAACCTCTATAAGGTCACCCCTCAGCCTCCTACACTCCAGGGAAAAAACTCTCAGCCTATTCTGTCTCTCTTTGTAATGTGTCACATTGTGTAGACTGACAAAGGAAACTCTATCTGGGAGACATCTAGAGGGAAAGGTTTGTCTGAATGAAGATGGTTACTTCGGTTATACAGGGCAGTGGCGAGACCCCAGCAAGATTACTGTGCATTCTCCTGGCCCCATTATTTATGGATCATTCTCACTTGTGTCTTTATTGCCTGTTAAAAAGCAGCAATTGTGAATTATTTCCCGGCTCATTTGAGATCTTAACAAAAGAAATAACAAGATTGGATCTTAGTTGGCTGTTGAGCTCACACTTTCCAGTTGGGATAGTTCTCCCACGTTGAGCTTTGTTGAACGCATGGAGCATGGTTTCTGTGGAATTCCAACCAAATGGATGCTTGGGTTCCATGTCTGGGAATTCTGTTTGTGTCAAATGTAAAAAAAGACATTTAATAAAGCACCAGGAAATATGGAAGTGGGGGGGGGGGGGGGGGGGGAGAACACACTCACCTCTGAACCATAGGTTGTGTGTTTGAGTCCCACTCAGAGTCTGCACCATAGAATAAAGCCCTCCAGCCCATCAAGGGTGCGGCATGGTGGCTCAGTGGTTAGCACTGCTGCCTCACAGCACCAGGGACCTGGGTTCAATTCTAGCCTCAGGCAACTGTCTGTGTGGAGTTTCCACATTCTCCCCATGTCTGCGTGGGTGTCCTCCCACAATCCAAAGATGTGGACTGGTCATGCTAAATTGTCCCGTAGTGACCAGGGCTGGGTGGGTTTTCCCTGGGAAAATGCAGGATTATAGGGAGGGGTGGGTCTGGGTGGGGTGCCCTTAAGAGGGTTGCTGGGCCGAATGGCCTGCATCCTCACTGTAGAGTTTCTGTGATTCGTAGAGCCCCTGACCTGGGCTGTTATTGATCCCTCAATCAGCATTAGCTTTAAGAAATCAAAGCACACACTGAGTAACTGAAATGAAAACAGAAATTGCTGGAGAAATTCAGCAGGTCTGCGCATCTGTGGGGAGAGAAACAGAGTTAACGTTTTGGGTGGATTGACGAACAAAAGCAGTATTTATCTTGATGATGGCGGGGTCTGGGGGAGGAGGGGATAGAAGGACTGTGTGTTCAGGTGGAGACAGAGAGAGGGCAAAGGTTAGGCAAACAGAGGAATTGGTGATGCTGAGCTAGGGAAGATGAAAGGCTAGCTAGGTGCTTGTGGAGACTGTGAGTGGGTGAAAATAGGCTGCTTTCAGCACAGTCAAACCCCTATGTTGTGGCAGTTCCTCGGGTGATGGGGGTGTGGAAAAAATATAGACCGAGGTTTATGGGTCTAAAATCATTGATCTGGATATTGTGTTCTGAAGGCTCCCCAAACAGAAACACAGACTCGTCATTAAATGGGGGGGTTTGGTTTGCTGTGCACACATTGATTGCAGCAGCCGAAAAGTACTTTGTTGGTTATAAAGCACTGTCTGATGTCGTGAATGATGCTATACAAATGCAAGTGTGTCTGTTCTCTTCCTTTCACTGTGGTGTGCCAGGGACCTGTCTCTGGAGTTAATTTGACTGTGTTTAAGATTTATTAAACCCAGCGTTACCAGATCTTTACCGCATACAGCTGGAAACATTGTGCTGGCTGATGCCGAGCAGTTCTCTCTGGCTTGTGCCTTTTCTGCTTGGATCCGCAATTTAATTTGAAACAATCCCGTACAAAACCTCCTTGTGTACGGATACTTAGTCCCGAGTCCATACCCGACACTGGGTTCTGAAGGACCCGGTCCATTGGAATCAGAGGGCGAGCAGGAATCCTGTATCAGCTGCTGGTTGCGCACAGTCATAGAGTCCCTACAGTGTGGAAAGAGGCCATTCGGCCCATCAAGTCCATATCAATCCACTGAAGGCCATCCAACTCCAGACCTAACTCCTGCATTTCCCATGGCTAACCCATCTACCCTGCACACCCCTGGATACTCTGGACAATTTAAGCATGGCTAATTCACCTGACCTGCACATCTTTGGATTGTGGGCGGAAACCAGAGCACCCGGAGGAAACTCACGCAGACACGGGGAGAATGTGCAGACTCCACACAGTCAGTCGCCTGAAGCTGGAATCGAACCCGGGACCCTGGTGTTGTGCTGACCACTGAGCCACTGTGCCGCCCATTCACCTTACCATAGTCTTAGTAGCTCATGTAGAAGCCCATCCACTCGAGTCCCCATTTCCCTTAATTCTCTCCCATGTGACCCACTGGATGAGAGGCAGGCTGGAGAGAGAGGCTAAGGTTTGTAAGTGTCTGTAAAGACTAGAAGTAGGCTATTTGGCCCTTCAAGCCTGCTGTGCCATTCAGAATGACCATGGCTGATCCTCAATCTCAATGCTGTACTCCCTCTCTCTCCCAAGACCCCTTGATACCATTAAAAGCCATAAATAATGCTGCAGGACCTGCCTCCCAGTCAGTGTGGACTGACATTCAGTCAAAGTAGAGAGTGGGTGAGTTTTGTCAAATGCTATACAGGTCGTTCTGTTATAACGCGCGTTACGTCAACACAAATTCTCCGAAATGTGATCGACAAACTGGGGACACTGTTTCTAAAGCCCAAACTTTTAAAACGTCCGTTGGCTGGAAAACTTTGAGCGCTGTTTTTATAGCGCGATTTTTGTGAAACGCAGGGTTGCACAAGACCACGACCACTGCGTTATCGAAGAACTGCCTGTGCTGTCGGCTGAGATAGCTACGGATCTTTAGTTGCAAATGCAAGCAGAAGGTGGGGAACTGACAGAAAAGAAAGATTGTTCTGATCTTGTCAGCTATCCCAAAATGCAAACCAACTGACCAGACAGCAAGGCAGCGAGGATAAAGAAGGGTTTCAATTCCGTGACCTCCGACCTCTCTAACTAGTCCACAGGCAGCAAACTTACCCTGTGAATTGTAGTTACAGTTGTGATTGTGGCAGACAGTCGCAATCCCTAACAGGGTAATACTCTATCAGTACTGCAGTGAAATCTGAGGAGCAGGACCTCAAGTATCAGGCCGGGCTGGAAGTGCTCACAGAACTCACGTAGAGCTGAGAAAAGACGATTCGGCCCAACCTTCTGGCCTGCTCTCACTAACACATGCACTGGATGGTAAGTGTTGACCTAGACTTCCCACCTTCCAGATGCAGGGTGAGCATCGGCAATGGTGGGAAATCTGGAAGAGGACGTGGCGACTGGGATTTAACAATCCGTTCCCTTCAAAAATTCCCAGAGGCACCAATACAGTGGATTCCATGAACCTGACCCAAGCTCCCAGTTCAATGGAGCATGCAGGTTCAATGTGTAGGGTTTGTAATGCAAAGATAATAAAATCTGACAATCTGATTCAAGTGGTAAATAGTTTTGAGGTTTTTCAACCTTAAAGACAAATATTTTTATAAACGTCTCCACAACGTGGATGTGGTCAATCTGCTGCTGGACATAGAGTCAAGAGTCAGGGAGAGTCAAGCTCTTGGGAGTGACAATCACCAACAATCTGCCCTGGTCCACCCATGGTCAAGAAAGCACAGCAATGTCTCTACTTCCTTAGGAGGCTAAAGGAATTCAGCATGTCAGTAAAGACTCTTGCAAATTTTTATAGATGCGCCACAGAAAGCATCCTATCTGGACATGTTATTATTTGGTATGGCAACTGCACTTCCGAAGACTGTAAGAAGCTACAGGGAGTTGTGAACACAACCCAATCCATCACACAAACCAACCTTCCCTTGATTCCATTTACACTTCCCATTGCGTTGGTAAAGCAACCTACATCATCAAAAACCCCTCCCACCCCGGCTGAACTCTCCTACCCTTTTCCGTCAGGCAGAAGATATGAAAGTTTGATGCACAGAACAATAGAGACACTCGGACCTGAGAGCACAGCCATAGAGTAAAGAGAAGACTTTTTGGAATGGAGATAAAGAGAAACTTCTTCAGCCGCAGAATGGTGAATCGATGGAATTCACTACCACAGAAGGCTGTGGAGGCCATGTCATTGAGTATGTTTAAGACTGAGAAAGATAGGTTCTTGAGGATCAAGGGTCATGGGGAGAAAGCAGGAGAATGGAGTTGAGAAACTTATCCGCCATGATTGAATGGCGGAGCAGATTCGATGGGCTGAATGGACTACTCTCTGCTCCTATGTCTTATGGTCTAATAGATTCAAGAACAGCTCCTTCCCTGCTGTTATCAGACTCCTGAGCACAGATCTCTCAAATGTTAATGGTGATCTTTCTCTGCATCTTCTCAGCAGCTGCAACACTGTACCCTGCACTTTATTCTGTTACCCTGATGCACTTGTATGGTACAATCTGCCTGTAAAGCTTCTCACTGTACCTCAGTATACGTCACTGTAATAAATCGAATCATGCAGCACCAAAACAGGCCCTTCAGCCCAACTAGTCCATGCTGACCAGGTTTCCTAAACTGAACTAGTCCTATTTTCCTGTATTTGGTCCATATCCCTTTCCTATCAACGTACTGTCCAAGAATTTTTTAAATGTTGCAACTGTACCAGCCTCCACCACTTCCTCTGGCAGCTCATTCCATACACGTACCACCCTCTGGATGAAAAAGTTGCCCCTCATGTCCTTTTTATATCTTTCATCCTCACCTTACACCGATGCCGTCTAGTTTTGAACGCGCCCAGCTCAGAGAAAAGACTTTGTCTGTTTACCCTATCCGTGCCCCTCATGATTTCTGTAAGGTCACCCCTCAGTTCCCAACGCTTCAAGGAAAGAAGTCCCAGCCTATTCAAACCCTCCAGTCTCAGTAACAGTTTTGTGAATCTTTTTTGCTCCCTTTCTAGTTTAGCAACAGTCTTTCAACAACAGGGCGACTAGAATTGTATGCAGCACTCCAACTGTGGTCTCAGCAATGTCTTATGCAGCCATCACATGACATCCCAACTCCCACACTCAATGCTGTGAGTGTGCCAAACATGAGCTAAAGGGACAACTCATCTGAGGCTTGACCACATTTTCCAGCGACAGAATCCAGAATGGAAGCTGTGTCTTTAGTTTCTTGACATGACTCTGAGCAGGCAGATTGTGCAGTCCCTGGCACAGCCCCGGTTGGCATCCAACCCAGTTCGAAGGTTTCTTTCCCGCTGCTGGCATTCTAGAACTTTCCAGCCACGCAGTGGAACAAGCTGAGGCAGCCAGTGCCTTTCCATCTTGCTGATGCGCTCCCAGCGAGATTGGGGAAATCCAGGATTGTACTCGATTAAAATGTTACAGAGCGGATTGAATACATGCCCACTCTCCCCGCTGTGGGATGGTGCATTGCAGTATCCTCCAGTGAGCGTGCCAGCCGTCAATGTTCATTCACTTTTTAATCTTTAATTCAGGCTGTTGGCGTGATGGGGGAAGCGAACTCTCAGATATTTAATTTCCAGAAAAGTTCAGAGTGGCTTAGAAACGTGCTGGGAGTGCCCCAGCATGCCTTTAATTATAAACCTCATCCAGCTGCTTGTAATAGTGATTTTGTTGAGCTTGCAGAGGTTGGATCTGTGTGGCTATGGGTGAGCACAGGGGTCACTGATTGCCAAGTGCAGTAGTGTGAGGGTTAAGCTCCCTCTGGGTGATACTCTGGATCTCTGGTACAACACCCAGAGGCTCCCATTGGCCCAGCCTGACCCTTTGGAGTAACCGTACAGTATGGCCAACACCACGAACCAGGAGGCCCCACCTTGGTGATGGTTGTGAGCATCGCCGAGACTTCCAAGGGGCGGGGAGTGGGGGGGAGAGGAAATTGCATTTACGGAGTGCCTTCCCCAGCCTAGGCAGGGGCATGGCTTTTGCCGACAAAGTACTCCGGAAGCGCAGTCGGACGCGCTGAGATGCTGCAGCTGCTTTGCGGGACAGCACGATCTCACAGACAGTGTTGGGGTCATGAACCAGGATCATTTGCCTGAGTCGATTTGAGGGGCGGATGCCAGCTGGGTGGAGGGGCTTGGTGGGGGGGAAATGCGGGAAACAATTCCGCTCCCTTGTGCACAGCAACATCCCACAGCGTGGCCGTGACTGGATCGTCGGGCTTGTTGGCTGTTGGCTGAGGGGCGGGCGTCACTGAGAAGTCCCTGGCCCCTTCAATTTTGAGTCAATGTGATCATTTACTCCCAGGGACCAGTGTCACATTTCAGCGCCTCATTTGAAAGGCAGGAGCCTCAATAGTGCGGCCCTCCCTCAGACCTGGGCACGGGGCAGTCGGCCTGTGCTCAACTCTCTGGAATTCAGAATCTAATGATGGGGCAGCACGGTTGCTCAGTGGTTAGCACCGCTGCCTCAGTACCAGGGACCCAGGTTCGATTCCAGCCTTGGGCGACTGTGTGGTGTTTGTACATTCTCCCAGTGTCTGCGTGGGTTTCCTCCGGGTGCTCCAGTTTCCTCCCACAGTCCAAAGATATACAGGTCATGTGAATCGGCCATGCTAAATTGCCTGTAGTATTAGGTGCATTAGGGAAATGGGTCTGGGTGGGTTAGTCTTTCGAAGACCTGTTGGGCCGAAGGGCCTGTTACTGTACTGTAGGGGAATCTAATCTAATCTATGGCCTTGAATCTGTAGTTTATTGTTGGAAAAACCCATCTGGTTCACTAATGCCCTTTAAGGAAGTAAACTGCCATCCTTACCTGGTCTGGCCTACATGTGACTCCAGACCCACAGCAATGTGGTTGACTCTTAACTGCCCTCTGGGCAATTAACAACGGGAAATACATGCTGGCCAAGACAGTCATGCCCACATCCAATAACAGAAAAAACCATGAAGGCATCTAAACTTAAACTTGTTTTTGAGAGCTTACCTCGGAATGAGTTAGTAAAGGGATTTACAGAATGACTCTAACTGAGAGAACCAAACCCATTTGTAACCAGCTGTGGTTCTGGGTTCCCCTGGCATGAGGTTAAACACCTGGCATGTGTCAGAAGGGGCACAGAGCCCAGTCCCCTGACCCTCTCCCTTGGGATCCCAAGCACCATATTGGTCTATCACAGGCATGTCGGTAACAAGGGGACAAAGAGCCGGAGAGGAAACAGGTTGCCAGTCTGATGGTGACAGTCACTGAGGCCTCTGCTGTATCGTGCACAACCCAAGCCACCTGCTAATTGCTGATTGTTACCATTAACGTTTGCCTGTGGCTCTGTTATTGTGATGGGGTTATTGCTACTCTGCCTTTCCTGCTAGTGTGGCGTTAGCAATTCAGCGGCAAATTAATGCATGGTCTGAGCTCCTCTGGGCTCCTGCATTTGAAAACCAGATTGTCTTTCTCTATGCGAAGCTGCTCTTGTTGAGATGATGGATGACTCTCTTCACAGAGCGCTTTGTTTCTCTCTCTCTCTCTCGTTTCTTTTCACTGGAATCAAGGTGGTCAGACAATCAGTTCCTAATTGAAGGCCCTGACTCTGTATTGGTTCAGGCACCTTCCCGGCTGGACTCACTCAGCAAACCTCAGGTTCTGGCACCTCTGTCCTTACTCAGATCAGGCCATGTTCCCAATATTCTTCGGCTCGCAGTCAAAATAGTCTCGATTGTAAAATTCTCATCCTTGTTTATGGATCACTCCAAACTTTATACCTCTGTAATCTTCTCCGGCCACATATCCCTCCAAGATATCTGCCCTTGCCTAGATTCTGAATTCTTGAGCATCCTCAGATGTTATCATTCCAGCCATTTTCTGCTGTGTCAGTGGGCGGGAGGCTGGTTTTTGTGATGGACTGGGCTGCATTCACAACTGTCTGCAATTTCTTGCAGTCCTGGGCGGAGCAGTTGCCATGTCAAGCTGTGATGCTTCTGGATAGGGTGCTTTCTATGACGCGTCTGTAAAAATGGTTAAGGGACCTTGTGGACATCCTGGATTTCCTTAGCCTTCTGAGGAAGTAGAGGCGTTGGTGTGCTTTCCTGACTGTAGCATCGACATGGATGGACCAGGACAGATTGTTGGTGATACTTATTCCGAGGAGCTTAAAGTTCTTTACCATCTTCACATCGACTCCATTGATCCTCCCCCCCCCCCCGTTGCTAAAGTTAATGACCAGCTCCTTTGTTTTGCTGACATTGAGGGGGAGGAGAGCTTGTTACCTTTAAACCATGCCACTCAGCTCAAAATCTCTTTCCTGTTCTCTGTCTCATCATTGTTGTAAAAGTGTAGCGCTGGAAAAGCACAGCAGGTCAGGCAGCATCCGAGAAGCAGGAGAATCGACGTTTTGGGCATAAGGAATGTTGAGCGGGGAGGTAGCTGAGAGATAAATCAGAGAGTGGGGGTTGGGGGAACGAAGGTGATAGGTCGGAGGGGAGGCTGGAGTGGATAGGTGGGAAGGGCGATGGACAGGTAGGACAGTTCAAGAGGGTGGTGCCGAGTTGGAGGGTTGGATCTGGGATGAGGTGGGGGGAAGGGGAGATGAGGAAACTGGTGAAGTTGACTCGTCAGTCATAGCCCCACCTCCCAATACTGATGAAGGGCTTATGCCCAAAACGGTGACTCTCCTGCTCTTCGGGTGCTGCCTGACCGACTGTGCTTTTCCAGCATCACACGTTTCGACTGCTTCTCCAGCATCTGCAGTGCTCGCCTTCTCTCTGTCACATCATTGTTTGAGATCTAGCCCTCCATGGTGGGTCCTGTCTCCATTGCTTCTTTTTAAACCTGTACTGTGTGGTTCTGGATCCTTCTTCCAATGGGAACAATTTCTCCGAATCAGCTCTGTCCAAACCCCTCGTGATTTTGAAATGTTTTGTATTGGTTTGTAGGTCATGGACCATCACTGGCGAGGCCAGCGTTTATTGTCCATCCCTAGCTGTCCTGGAGAAGGTGGGGGTGAGCTGCCTTCTTGAACTGCTGCTATCCACCTGGATTCCCAGGAATCAAGTGTTCGGCGTCAGACAACGACAATCGTGACTCAGCTGGTTTGCTGTTGATGTAGCAAAAGCAGAAATTGTTGGCGAAACTCAGCAGGTCTGGCAGTATCTGTGGAGAGAGCAAAACAGAGTTTCGAGTGCAGTGACCCTTCTTCAGGAGTCTGGACCTTAAACATTAACTCTGTTTCTCTCTCTGCCGATGCTGCCGGACCTGCTGAGTTTCTGCAACTGTTTGTGGTTTCATTTCAGATTTCCTGCAGCTGCAGCTCGATGTAGCTTCAGTTCCAACCCAGCCCCTCATAATGTAGTCATTCTATTGCAGAACTGCAGAAGCTGTAAATCAGAATCACAAACAGAAGTTGCTGGAAAAGCTCAGCAGGTCTGGTAGCATCTGTGGAGAGAAATCAAAGTTAACGTCTCGGGTCCTACGATTGTCCAAGCCAATATTTATGCCCCAGTAAGAATCATGAAGACACACTAAGTGGGCACAGACCACATTGTTGCTGAGGGCACTTGCATTGGGCACATTGGCTCCAGTTTTTCCAATGTTTGTGATTGTTTTTGCAAAAAAATTCTCAATTGCCTGTAAAGCAGTTTGGATTTGTCCTGGTGTTGTGAAAGGCGCTATATAAAGGCGGGTCCATATTTGTTTAGGGTAACCTCTGCCACACTGCATGCGAAGAACCCATCTTGCTGTAAAGTTCACCAAGCCCTCTTGCCCCAGCCACAGCTCAATGGCTCTGCACCACAGAGGCCTCGTCCAGAGGCTCACTGAAGATGTTACCTAGTATGGTGATGAAATGTCTGAAAATGAACCTTCCAGCTCAGCGAGCAAACCTACATCCAGATCCAAGTGGAGCTGTTCCTTCAGGAACCTGGGGGTCAGGGATGTAAAGGGAATGCCCCACCGAAAGGAGCTGGGGTTTTTTATATTCATTCCCGGGATCAGGGCGTCGTTGGCTGGGCCAGCATTTGCCCATCCCTAATTGCCCAGCAGCCAATCAAGAGTGAACCACATTGCTGTGGGTCTGGAGTCACGTGTAGGCCAGACCAGGTAAGGACAGGAGATTGCTGAAGGACATTAGTGAACCAGATGGGTTTTTCCTGACAACTGACAATGAATTCATGGGCTATTAATTCCCCCTCCAGTCCCAGGCGCATTATCTGGGTCTCTGGATTA